>NC_091459.1:99384337-99685587 GCF_027789765.1 Dendropsophus ebraccatus
CAAGTCAGTGGGTAAGGCTGCTGCACACCACAAGGCCCAGACATCCTGCAGATAACGCTGCTCTCACTCTGCAGCTCATAGTATCCCCTCATTCCAGACCTGAGCACTACACACAAGGAAGGCCAGCTACCTACACCCTTTACTTCTACCACCATCATGCTGACCACTACCCCTCTCACTCTTTTCCACTCCCTGGTCCGATGCAACAGCACACATTTCCAATTTTTCCATTATATTGAAATGAAGTTACAAACTGTCCAACCAATACTAAATAACATATTGACTTTATCGTAATGAAGGATAAAATGATGCAATGCCTTTAAAATACCGGTGCCATCTTTAGGTGAGACTGGAAACTTTACACTCTGTCCTCACACATAAACAATCATTCATTCTGTTCCATAAATGGGTCTATAAACATGAACAAATCTAAAGAATACAATGATATGAGGATAATGCTAGTCTATATTAGTAATAGCACAGTGAATATGAAGATTTCATGGTTACAAATTCCATTTTTAATACATTGGTCTATGCCACCATTCCAGCTACTGTTAACAATATAAACATATAAAAGTCTGGTGTTACCTCCCAGTTATCTACCAGAAACCATATAATATAAACCTGGGTCACTTCTAAATATGAGCTAACCTCGAGTACGTTTGGGTCTGTCCAAACCCGAGAATGCAGCATTTGATTACTGGTGGCTGAAGAAGTTGGATGCAGCCCTAGAGAATCCTGGAAAACATAGATACAGCCCATGGCTCTATCCATGTTATTCTAAGAGATAGATCCAACTTCTTCAGCCAACAGCAAGTTAATGGCGAGAATTTGGGTTTGGATGCACTTGAATGTGATCAAGGTTCGCTCATGTTTAGTCACTACATAAATTAAAGGTGTACAAGCCTGGAGGACACAGAAATGGCTGCACATCGCACCCATGGTTGACTTGTAAGCTTGTTTAGCTACATTAAAAATCTACATCAGAAGTTATTATATAATTTGATTAAACCATATTGCCTCATGTACCACGTGCAGGTCTCTGATACACATGGGTCCCTAACCAAACAATGCTGTGCCGGTCAGCGAACGCAAAGCGTGCCAAGCAGGGAATAAATTATATTAAATGTAGTGATGAGAAATCCCCCAAAATGAATTTAGGGAATGGGCAGCCAAAATCAATTTGTATTTGGTGGCCAATTCCGATTTGTACAGAAGCGGGGACTTTAGTAGTTGCTCCTGTACGCTGAGTAGCTAAGCATACGCTGTATACCTCCTGATCACTTAATATTTGCTGAACCAGATGTAGAGCGCCTGGACCAGAAAATGTTGTAAGTGTAAACAGCAATGCATTTAACACTGCCTTTTACCTATAAATTGTAATTTCCCCAAAACTGATCCCACATGATTTTTGGGAAATTTGGAGAAAAACTACAATGCGGATCTAGCCAACCAACAGGTTTCTACTCTGAGGATACAAAAATCTTTCAATCTTTTACTTAGTCTTCTATTTATATTTATTTCAGGAATCCTGGATATTTGGTGTAGGGTCGCCTTGCAATGACTGTTGACACCTTGTTACACACATATTTTGAAGCAGTTCCATTGTCTGTTTATATTCCACCTGGCTATGTATCAAAGATCAGCATATGTCTTTGTTCAGAGAAAAGCACGTGAAATTGGTTTACTCTTCAGCTAATACTATTAACCGATAGCATCAATATAAATTATTACTACTCTGCCATATTTTAATGACAAAACATGTTATAATGGGAGCAGCTTTAAACGGTGGAATGATGTTAACATTTAACAATCGTTTATGTCATTTGTTACTGTCTCATAAAGTAGTAGAGCTTTCAAATGATGAATGATATAGTGTCATTGCTCTGACAAATATGGACTTTACTATTGATTTATTGAAACCAAATACTGTGCATCAGGTGCAGAAGTACTGACTGGAGTTATCCTGAGTAAAATGTATGTATTCAAGGATTAAATCATTGTTAAATACACTTTGATAATTGTACTTCTTTTTATGGTGCCCAAATCAGGCAGGTCACAAAAAAGTGCCAGGACTGTAGTATCTGAGGCATTGGAGGCTAGAAGCACAGGCCAGCATGGGGGCCGGGGGGGGGGGGGGGGGGGGAGTTAGCAGCACAGGCCAGGGAAGCAGTGGGGGTGGAGCTAGCAGCACAGGCCAGGGTGACAGTAGGGGTTGAGCTAGAAGCACAGGCCAGGATGGCAGCAGGGGTGGAGCTAGCAGCACAGGCCAGGGTGGCAGCGGTGGTGGAGCTAGCAGCACAGGCCAGGGTGGCAGTAGGGGTGGAGCTAGCAGCATAAATGGAGCTATCCAGTTGGTGTAATCTTTGTTGGCATGTATCAGGACTGTATCTCTGCGGAGTGTGATGCACCCCTCGGTTCATGCTGTGCGGCCGAGAAGGCACTGATTTCTTGTATTGTTCTGTTTCTGTTTTGCTTTGCAGTGTCATAACACTGGTTTATCTGCTCACTTGGTTTGGTGGAAACACCCGACTTCCCCTGCTGACATCTCTCTGGCCATGTCATGGTTATTCTGTGTTTTGGTTCTGCTGTGACTGACAGGTCATCCTGACAGTGGATCTGTTTTGTTCTCAGGTGTCTGTGCTTGGAGATCAGGGGGATGGTCCAATCATGTCCTGGACCAGAATACTGGCCTCCTATATAACTAACCCCAGTCTGTGTTCTCATTGCTGGTTATTGACTTAGTCTCTGCCTGCTTGTGGCTTATGTTTATTTGTATTTCCTGATCTTTGCCTTGTATCTTTGACCTCACTTGTTTGCGACCTTCCCCTGACCATATTGCTTGCACTTTGACTACGCCTTTTGGATTGTGATTTTGAACTTTTGCTGCCCGATTGTTGTGACCCGGACTGTTTACTTTTCTTTATTGTGTTTATTGCTGCCTAGGGCCGTTTGAGGCAAGTAGGTAGGGACAGTTGGTGAGTTCAGCATCAGGGCTCACTGTCTTGTCTTGTCCCTACCGTCCGGTTCCTGACAGCATGATCATGAAGATAAAGGCCATCTACAAACTTTCATCCATGCTTCCTGTTTATAACATAGGGTTGCAAACATAATTTATAAAGGTGTCTCAATTTTTAGGGTGCAACATGACAGCCATTTTATACTGTTTTAAATTAAAAAGACTTCTGAAATAGTCATAGGAAAGCACTAGTATTGGTTTTAGTCTGCCAAGTATTTGAAAAATAATGAATAAAAAATTGAATTGAAAATTGAAAGAGAGAGACACAAAGAAGCAAAATAATAATGGAGAAAAAAGTCAGGAGGAAGAAGAGGAGAAACAAGAAAAAAAACAACATCAACAAGAACAACAACATTTAGTTTTTTTTTAACCCTTAGACGACCCAGGGCGTATAGTTACGCCATGAAAGTCTGTCCCCAGACGACCTAGGGCGTAACTGTATGCCCTAGGTGTTTCTCCGGCTATAAAGCGTGCTCCGGAGGGGAGCGCGCTTCATAGCAGGTGGGGGCCGGCTGCAATCAGCAGCCGGGACCTCACCGGTAATGACACGCTGCAGCGATCGCGCTGCCGCATGTCATTAACTCCTTGAACGCCGCGACCACGGCGTTTAAGTGTAAGTGACAGGGAAAGTCCCCTGTCACTTACCGATCGGGACCCCCGCAGTGTGACTGCGGGGGTCCCGATCGGTAAAACGGACTGCCGGAGGTCTCTTACCTGCCTCCCTGCGGTCCGATCGGCGATCTGCTGCACTAAGCCTGCACAGGCAGGCTCAATGAGCAGAGCGCCGATAACACTGATCAATGCTATGCCTATGGCATAGCAATGATCAGTGTAAAAATCTAAGTACTGGATGTAAAAGTCCCCCAAAGGGACTTCAAATGTGTAAAAAAAAAAAAAACCCTCCCCCAATAAAAGTTGAAATCACCCCCCTTTCCCATTTTATAAATAAAACATATACAAATAAATAAACAAATAAACATATAATATACCGTAGCGTGCTTAATTGTCCAATCTATTAAAATATAACAAGTGTCATTGCGAACGGTAAACGGCGTACACGAAAAGAGGGAAAAAAGTGCGCGGATTACCGATTTTATGTTACATTATATTTAAAGAAAATTAATAAAAAGTGATCAAAACGTCCGATCTTCACAAATATGGTATTAATAAAAACTAGAGATCATGGCGGAAAAAATGACACCCCATACAGCCCCGTAGGTGAAAAAATAAAACTGTTATAAGCGTCACAATAGGCCCATTTTATTTATAATTAATTGCCAAAAAAAAAGGATTTCATTTAAAAAAAATATATAACATTCGAGAATCTGTGTATACCTGCATACGGTTGTGTTCGGGCTGACCTATAGAATAATGGTATCATGTCGCTTTTCCCATATAGTGCATTAAGTAGACACAGGAACCCCCCAAACGTTACCATATTGCATTCTTTCTTACGATTTCACCTATTTATATCTTCATAAATAATATATTTGGGATTCCATCATACATGTTATGGTAAAATGAAAGACGCCATTACACAGTACAAAAAAACAAGCACTTACATGGCTTGTAGATAGAAAACTGAAAGTGCTAGAGCTCTTAGAAGGGGAGGAGGGAAAAACGAAAACACTAAGATCAAAATTTGCGCGGTCCACTGGGTCATTTTGGGCCTGGTCCTCAAAGGGTAAATTTCCAGATGCTAAAAACAGCAAAAATAATTATCCTTTCTAAGATTTGAAAATATAATTTTGTTTAAATAGACAATGTCACTGTAAAAAGAGTTTTAGATGTCCTAGAGATATGTCAGTCGGGATGTTCTGCGTTTAAACCCCCTCATCAGAACCTGGAGAAGCAGCTGGCTAAGCAGTTCAGCCACTCATCCACCCCCATCCCAGCTAGCTGCCTTTTCCATTTCACTGCAGGAGACAGTATGACTTGTAAGTCTATGGAAGCTGTCTCCTGCAGTAAGATGGAGATCGAAGCAAGAGGGAGTCAAGTGCTTAGCTAAGTGCTTCTCCTAGCTCTATCTAAGAATTGGCAGGAATCTAATCACCCAAATCACAACTCATCAAAACGTTTGACATGTATTCTTTTAATATATACAAAAAAGGTTCACAGTAGAGGGACTGAATCACCTTCAATATAAATATGGTACAGCCCTAAACTGTAGCCCTAGGTGTCACTCTACCATATACACAGAAAAAACCCACCACAAGGATGAATACACGATAAAATTATGGGCATAAGTTCTGAATCATTACAGAAATTTTTTTATTTACCATGATTGTGTTAATAACATGATAAGAACAGTATAAAAAACACTAAAAAATATATTTAAAAACAACCAAATCTTAATACAATTCCATATATTACTGACAAACAACATAGAATGAATGGATTAACACTGGGTGCCTCACAGGGGATTGTCTAGTAAAATGCCACTATATTTGTTACCATGGATTAAATAAAGTGAACTACTATTAAAGCAATATTGTAAAAAAGACAAACCACAAACCCTTAGTCTTATCAGCACTCACCCATTCTTACTATGAGGGTCACAGCCGTCCCTATTCTTTTAATGTTTACTATTATCAAGTTGTTACACAATGTGACACTTTTAAACTCTATCTTTGAGTCAACATCAGCAATGTCAGCGACCTTTTCACCAGGTTTGTCTTTCAGCATGATCAGTATGAGACAGCACCCAATTAATATGTCTAATCAAGTAACTGTGCGAGTTCTGTCTAGTAGCTGTAAGGATTCTTCACAGATACAAGGCAGACCTTGAGAAGAAGGATAATTCTTCAAGCGCTTCATACATTAGAACAAGAGCTTTTAAAAAATAAGTTGACTCAAGGCGCTCATTAGGTCAGTATATTTCGATCTCACACCCACCTACAGTATCCTGGGACGCCTTGCTAAATTGTTTGAATATGACAGAGTAAATATACTAGATAACCTGTACAGGCAGTATGGGACGGTTACGGTCTTATCCACTGTGATAATGCTGCTAAGTACCAGTCTTGGTAATGTCCTTCAGTACCAAAGTAACTGCATTCTATCCTACAACAGAATCATGAGCTGCCAGTTCTAATCTATGATTTTAACAAGGCCAGACTAGAAGGAGTTCTTTTCTGGCTTTTACTTTTAGTAATTTGTCCTCTATAGACTTTTTCCCAATCATGACACTGGTTAAATCAGATGCAGACCCTACTAAGTTGTCTTTTAAATACTCCTGTATGGCCATACAAATGTAGAGATTTTGGTTAACAGTGTGGTCAGGTAGTGGGGGAAAGAAGTCCAGTGGCTTGCTGTACAGCTATAGGTTTTAACCTGGAGGAGGGGGGACACTGCGACCCCACTGTATCCTCGATTGAGACCAATCTGGAATACTGAGAGAGAAAATAGTGTGTGTGCCAGAATTTTGGTGCAGTTAATGCAAAACAAAGTGGTGCATATGTTAGATTTTTTAGGAAAAACAGTTACACACAATAAAAATTTTGCACACGGCTCTATAAGTCCAAAAAATAGAAAACAGTATAGCACTCCCCACGTAGGCCATTCAGTCATAGACAACTAGATAATTATAAAACAAAGGAGGATGCAATAGTTACCAGTCCCAGTGTCCTAATGGGACAAATTTGTGTGAAGTGCAAGTAAAAGCTTCTAAAGCGGAGGTAGATGAAAAAAATAAATGAAAAAAAAAAAAAAAAACTATTCCAGCATGGAATGGAGGTGAGCCCTATAAAAATGGAGCTAGAGGCCCTTGAGGTGAGCCCTCCATAATGGAGTTAAATTCCCTTCAGATGAGGGCTGAGTTCAAGGGCCTTAAACTAAATTTTTGGAGGGCTTCATAAATTGAGTTTCAGGACCTGGAGGTGAGACCTCCAAAAATACCCTTGTGCTGAATACCCTGTCAGAGAGAACGCTGGTGGCAGGGCAGGGCAGGACATCACCTCCAAGGTGTAACAGGATAGTTGTAGTCATGTTTCCAGCTTGCAGATCCAATAATTGTAGGGTGTAGAGGGATCGGGGAGGACAGGGTTACGGTCGGCCCTGGCAGACCTGGGGTACATTAAAGAAAGCGCTGAACCACCAAGTTAAAAAAAAGGGCCCAGGCATTTAATTGAAGTTGGAATAGAGTTATTAAAATAATTGAGATCTAGAGAAAAAGAATTGGCTGCACCTCACACGCCTGGTTGACACTAATGCCTCTAGCCTATATTTAAAAACAAACACCAGAATGTTGGTATATAATGTGATAAAACCATATTGCCTCATGTACCCTGTGCAGGTCACACGTGAGTCCCTACACTAAAAACAACACTGTGCCGGTCAGCGACCGTCAACTCCACCAAGTAAGCGCTAACAGGGAAAGGGGGCCAAAAAATGGCCCTGCAACCCCACTGTCACAGGACCAAACTTCATGGCCCCCCCCCACACCCCGCCAGCGGAGAAGGCGACCGCAAAGCAACACAAGTGTGAATAAGATGTTACTATTCACCAATACACCAGCAGGTAGAATGGAAGAAAGAGGAGGTACTTAGCATATGTGCACAGGTACACTTATGGTCTGCACTGGAATAATGGAAGCAGCTCATTTTATACTCAGAATGATTCCATCATACTTTTGTTGGAACCAGCGCATGGCTTTTTTTTTAGGCACTTTTATTAAAAAAAAAAAAAAAAAAATTGTATTAGATTTAACTTGAAATTGAAGATTAAAAAAACACCCAATAAAGTGGCTTCTAGTCGACCTGACAGCTTCTGCCTTTAAAACAGCTACTAAATCCAAAGAAGGTAAGAAGGCACCAAAATTATCAATATCCACTCGGAAGAGGCGTTATGTGAGAGGTGTCTTTTTCTTCTTCTTTTTTTAAACCTAGCGCAGAGCCCAATAAAATACTGACACAGTTGTTATCACACCAGAAATAGGCCAAGCCTGGCATACACTGTACTGTATATATTTGAAATTTTATGTATGCCAGCAGGCAATACGTGAGAGGTGTCTTTTTTTTTTTTATATAAACCTGGTGCAGAGCCCAATAAAATACTTCCAGAGTTGTTATCAGACCGGAACTAGACCAAGCCTGGCGTATAGCTGTATATATAAGAAATTTTGCTTACATGAGTAAGGCGGCCAATAAATGTTGACGCTGTTCTCGCGATGTCACCATGCTCCTAGGGCCTATCACCCCCTCCCCCTTCCGCATAGTTATTGGTTAAAAAAAAAATAAGTGGCAGTAAAGGTGGGAGGGGAAATTTTTTATGTGTTTTCAGTCAAATGACCGAAAAAAATTAGTATTTCAAATATGTTCGTATTCGATTGAATAGCTACTTGATTATTTCTAGTCTCAGGCTATGTTCACATTATGTATGAGACCAGCCAATCCGTGACCCGGCCGCAGCCGCTCACTCCATAGTGTGCACTGACAGGGCTTTATGTGAATAGCGGCCACAGAAAACTGACATGTCAGTTTCTCGCGACGCCGCTAGGGATCCTGGCCAGGGCATTTACTATGTATATATACTCCAGCCAGGATTCCATAGGCAGTAATGGCACGTATATTTTCACATAAATCACGGCCGTTGTACAACGGCCGTGGTTTTACGAAAGTATACCTTGTGTGAACATAGCCTCATAGTGCATAGTAATTGTTTTCTAACATTTGGGTTTTCCAAAGAAAGCATATGCAAAAATAAATAAAATTCTTGGCTGTACTCACTTTAACATTGTCTATACAAGTGTTAATTCTGTACTTGGTTTTCTACTTTTAATTCTGACTTGCTATTATTTCCACAGTGGGCATCAAGCCACATTAGCTCACCGAATGAAGGCCCATCCTTTATTTTTTTGTATATTTTGGGGCATGTCCTGTAAATACCTGTCCAGGTTTAATTAAGATTATAGCAGTCAATAAGGACCCACCATACTGGATGAATCTTGTCAGTTTCTAGCTTGCCACTGAAAGAGTTATATGAACAATTATGTTTTGCAGAACAATTGTTTGTTTGTTACTGGAATCCTTTATTTTACCCTAAAATGTATCATAAAACCATAAAAAAAATATTTTGGAAGCAAAACTGAAAATAAAAATGTAATTATGCAATTTTGTGGGGTAATTATTTATTCTGATAGCACCACACATAAAACCTACATGTTACCTTTATTCTATGGGCAGAACAAGGAACAAAAAAGTCAGAATAAAGATATATAAATAAATAAAACCAATGTTCCTCTCCAGTGTTGTCTATGCTCACTGCCATGGAGTTTCCCAGACAGGAACAGAAAGATTTGGTGCACAATATGTTAGCGGGAATGGGTTGTGTGGAGGATCAGGTTGGCTGGGAGTGGGGGGAAAGGGGATAGACTGCACAATGAAAATCCCATTAGTGAAGATAACACTAAGTTTAGAGTGACCTTGTACCCACAATCTGTCCCCTCCTAACTGCTTGTACCTTCTTATAGCTGCTTTTAATTCAAGATCTGTCCTGGGGTCCGTTGCAGTCATTGTCCTAGAAAAAAACTTTTAAACTTGCAGCTCGGTGTCAAATTGGCATGGCCTAGAGTGTCTGTGCTCTAGGCTTGCACCACCTCTCCGTCCCTTCTCCCCACCCCCTTCCTGATTAGGAATTTCACTGTGCAAGATTTCTCCTATTCATCACCTGTCTGAACAATCCAGCACATGTGCAGCATTCAGACAGGTGATGAATAGGAAAAATCCTGCCTGGGGCGTTCCTAAAGGTGAAGAGGGTGGGGAGGAGGGACGGAGAAGTGGTGCAAGTCTAATCTGCAGACACTCTAGGCCACGCCTATTTAATAGAAGGGCTGCAAGTTTAAAAGTTGCTTTTTATGACAATAACTGCATCACCCAGGACAGATCTTGGATTAAAAGCAGCTGAAAAGGTACAAGCGGTTTGTGGGGGGCAGACTGTAAGTACAGAGTTGCTTTAAAATTAGTGTTAGAACTTTTTCTTAGCTTCCACGCCAAGGTAAAAGGGGAAGCATTCAGGATTGTAAAAGAGGCTACAATAAATAACTGGCGTGGTCATGAGACATTGTCCTGGTCAAGTTGTCTATGTTTTGTTCAAGTAGTTCAGGGGAAGGATTCCCCTAAACATTTCATCAGCCTTCACTTGTGCATGCTCCTTTCTGCATCTTCATATGAATGTTCACCATACTTGCTACTTTTAAGACATATACAGATGTCTTCTAAAACACAAATTAAATATATTGACCTAGGATATTTTACCCTAGTGTTTCCACCTACCAAATTATTTGTTCACATTTGTTATGTTAAAGCTTTCTGCTTCTATATTGGATTAAAGTCTCACTGTAGTTATAATATAAAATTCTAAATTGACAGTATATGTGATATAAAGCAAATCTGAGCGCTCACAGATAGAAGGCAGTCACGTGACTGATGGACACATTGAGCCGTGACTCTTTACTGACCAGAATTCCTGTGTTTTTTTCCACCAGCACAAGTCAGAAAGTCTGCTGTCAGGAACCGGACAGCAGGACAAGACAACACAGTGAGCCCTAAGCTCAGCCCCGCCCACTGTCCTCTACCTATTTGCCACAATCCGCCCTAAGATGGCGGCGAGCAACTGGGCGTCAGTCCCTGCACTGGCTAGGTGGGACACAAGGACAAGACAGACAGACAAAACACAATAACGAATGGTCGACAGTCCGGGTCACAACAATCGGGCAGCAAAAGTACAAAATCACAATCCAAAGGCAAGGTAAAAAAACAGGCAGTATGGTCAGGGGCAGCAAGCAGGAAAGGTCAGAAATACAAAGCAGAGTCAGAAAAAACAGAGCAAGAATAGCAAACACAGAACCAGGCAGAGACAAGCTCAATATCCGGCAAAGATATCCCAGACTGAGGTAGTTATATAGGAGGCCAGGGTTCTGATCCAGAACATAATTGGACCATCCCCCTGATCTCCAAGCACAGACAGCTGAGAACAAAACAGATCCACTGGCAGGAAGACCTGTCAGTCACAGCAGAACCAAAACACAGATTAACCCTGACATGGCCAGACAGAACTCAGCAGGTAAAGTCGGGTGTGTCTCTCAAGGTGAGCAAATAACCAGTGTTCACACACTACAAAACAAAACACAGAAACAGAATGCAAGAAAATCAGCACCTTCTCGGCCGCACAGCATGAGCAGAGGGACGCATGACGCTCCGCAAAGATACCATCCTGACATCTGCCTTCTGGGGGTTGGACCTGGATTTCTGGTAAGTTCTGCTTTGTTTTACAGCATGATGACAACAACACAAAAAATAATGTATATTGCAAACGTATTTCACATTTACCATTGATTTAGATTTTGAAAGTTATAACGACAGTGACACTTTGTTTTTTTTCCACTGTTAGGTGTTCTTGCATTATATCAAAGACAAGAGTGGGGAATGGGTTGGTGGAGGGGTTGAGGCTATCTTTAATTATTGTATATTCCAATGTGATTAATTGTGACCAAGGTAAAAGCTGGGGAGGGCCTAAGTTTTGGTTGCTGACTACTTGAGTATTAGCATAATTCTGTATGAACATTTTTTTTATATTGCAGAATTTCTAATCATCAATATAAGGTAATGATCCCTCTTCAAATAAGATAGCACATTAAATAATATACTGAGTATTAGTGATACAAACAAGAGGACCCAGCACAAATAAGAAGATGGCAGAGTTAAGGGATACAATAAACAGTATCTCAAAACCTTGGTAACATAAACAGATACAAGGTCCCAGTCATGGCCAAAACGTTTGCTAAATAATTAGATACCAATCTAAAGTATGGCTAGATCTTTAAGTTAAATAACAAAGCTCTGGTACAAACAGAGACATAGAGCAGTAAAGCAACAGTCATACAAAATGGTTTCCAAGATAAAGGCTTCAAATAGCCACAAACTAGTCCTATCATTAAACTCTCCATCAGTCTGGGATTTATGGTACAGTGGGCAAAAAGAAACCTCTCTTTAGTGAAAGACATAAGAAAGCTGCCTGGAATTAGGGA
The DNA here is from genome assembly GCF_027789765.1 of Dendropsophus ebraccatus. Lineage (NCBI taxonomy): Eukaryota > Metazoa > Chordata > Amphibia > Anura > Hylidae > Dendropsophus > Dendropsophus ebraccatus. The sequence continues at coordinate 99,396,382 of NC_091459.1, forward strand.
CAACTCTGAATTTATACAAATTTATCCTTAAGTAAAAAAATACATAGTCTTTTTAGTGCTTGTAGTGCTTTAAAGAAAGATAAATAATTATTAGAATTAAGCTGAATCCACACAATTTCATTGCCTACTAACTGATAAATCAAAGCCGGGGCCATTCTGTACTGTAGAATGAGGTTCTATACCATAACCTATAATCAAATTATAATTTAATTGTTTCCTGTTCTACACTGGTATGAAAGATCAAATGGACCATTAAACAACTGGTGAAGCCTGCAGCAGAGAATAGCTGCCTAATAATGTATACTAATTTACTGTACAGACATCCTTTACAATTCATGTCTGCAAGTGATATTTAAACACATCCTGAACAATAGAAACTGAATAATGTAGTATAGGTGAGTGCACATGCAGGATGTGATTGATAATGACGTTCCTGAACATGTAAAACGGAAAATGAACTGCAGAGCCGTCACATTGACTGAGCTGCATGTGTTTACAACAACATTGCTGTGTTTTTTTAACCCTTTAAGATGAATGTGTTTTTGATGCGCAGAGCAAATTTTTATTTTTTGGTATGCGATATGTTCTTAAATTACGTTTACCCTAACTATTCTTATTTAATGTCTAAATATGTCTTATTATTTAATATTCTGCCTCATACTGTATATAGCTTATATACATTCAAGGGGAAATGGTCAAAAAATTGGGAAAAAAATATATATTTGTTTTATTTTTTGTTATTTTTTTATGAAGCATTTTAGTTTAACAAAAAACGTCTTTTTAGATGTTTTTAAAATAACGGGCATTATTTAAAATTGACGTACGCAAGTTGTGATTGTAATCATTAACAGGATCATTAAAAACAAAACAAAAAAACAAACATTGTGTCGCCTAAGACAGACGTTGTGTGAACATGGCCTAAAATGTAAAAAATTTATTAGATAAGCATTAAAATTCTAGATACAAAATAATACAAAAAGACTTATTGTTAAGGGACCTATTATATTTTGTATCTAGAATTTTAATGCAATCTAACAAATTATAAGTTTTAGGCCATGTTCCCACGACGGGAAAAGGTTATTTGTCCTTCTGGACGTCCGTCATTTTAGCACCAAAGAATGGCCGTCTATTGTTAATGATGGCTGCAAATAATGTTCATGATTAGGGATGAGCAAATTTTCAGTGATAGCGAAGTGAAGCGCTTTGTTAGGTTCAGCCGTTGGCTTTTTAGCCTGCTGCCTTTAAACTCCATGCTGCTTTGATCTGGGTGCCTGAAAAAGCTGGATCCAGTCCTGGGAAACTTCTTCCAGTTTTCTAGGATTGGATCCAGCTTTTCCCAGCATCCGAAGCAGCACTAAGTTAAAAGGCAGCAGGCTGGCAAGCTGATGGCTGAGCCAAGCGAAGCGCTTTGCTTTGCTAGTACTGTACACTTGCTCTTCCCTGTTCATGATCATCATTATCAATATATGGCCGTCTTTTGACGCTAAATTTACAGTCGCCCAGAAAGATTGCTGTCATTTTCCTGTCGTAAGAACATAGCCTTAGGGGGGTTTCTGATAAGTTTTGAAACAAAATGGTTTGGAATCCTAAAAAATGATTTTGTTTGAATTAAGCATTTTAGTTTGCTTAATCAATAATTTAACCCCATACCTAAATAGTTTTAATTATCCTTTGCCTATTGACTTTTCACAAAGTCCTTGTCTTAGATTTACAGATATTGCCCCTCTCAAATCTAAATAGCATCCAAGCACAAATATATATATATATTTTTTGTGATGGTACAAAAAACAAAAAAAGCCAAGGCAGAAGAGGCAAAATCTGGTAGCTAAGGATAATTATTATATACATTCTACATGATAGGAATGCAACATATACATTTGTAGAGGTATACACATTTTGGGGAGAAAGGGAGTTTTTAATCTTTTTTTGTCAGTCTGTTTTATTAGTGTCTAATAGTGTTGAGGGAGCATGCTCTATCTATATTACATTTTAGAGTGCATGCACACTACAGAATCCGTGCGTATGATCTGCCGTGGATTCCGTTGCTTGTTCTAGCTCGTGCCCGCATGCATTTCCGCATGTGCTATAGACTACATTCTATGCACAGGCGGATTCTGATGTCCGCCGAAAGAATTGACAAGTCAATTCTTTCAGCGGACAGTGGAATCCGCCCGGCCATAGAATGGAGTCTATGACACAGGCGGAGATGTGCGCGGGCACAAGTGGGAACAAGTGACGGAATCCACAGCAGATTCCGTAGTGTGCATGCATGCTTACTATGTGGTCCTGGTGCCACCAATGGGGCCTATTAGTTTAAGGTCCTAATAGCCTCACCCATACCACAAAAAAAAGTTACTGTCTCACTATTATGCTACTGGAAACCAGTTATTGCTATCTTCAAGCAGAATGAGGGTGTCCAGGTCAGACAGTAATTTTCTAATCACAACCTAAACCAGTTTAGTCCCCATGATTGAACCCAGACCAGAGGAAACTCCATGGAGCAGAGCTGTTGTGATTGACTGTAATTCTATGGCAGCTCTGTATTCTGACACACTGCAAGCTATAGCATACATACATGAACTGGTGGGGAAGGGATTAAAGGGCATCTTTTAGCTTGCTTCTTCCTCATAATTTGAAGAGAACATATGACCAACGGAGAGCACCTGTCACTTGCCTATTACACTGACGTTATGTAATGGCTCCAGGTTTCTAGCATGTAATTCTGTAAGGAGCTTCTCCTGACATAAATAAATCACTTGACCTTTAGATCTTTGGTTTGTAAAACCACAAGCCCTACTTAGAAAAATTGTTCTACACAAAAATAATGCAGTTTGATGGCTGTAACTCTGCCTGTTTACATGAGAGTATGTATATTTATGTCTGCTTATGTACAGTACATATATCAAGGTATCGGCCAGACACTGCATTGCTACTTGGGACTGCCAGACTGATTTTTATTATTGGAAAATCTCAGATTTACTTAAAGGGCATTTTATTCCTTCAGCTGTTTTCTGATTCTGCTTGAAATTGTAAGCCTAGTGTTTTACACCTATATCTGCTCATTTATATAGACAATAGGGAACAAATCCTCACATAAGTGTTATACAGTCTGTAAAGTGATGTAAATTTAGTCCAATCCGGAAGGAAAAGGGATTCTGATTGTTGCAACCAAACATAACCTGGATTTTAGGGATGGCCATATTTTCCCCTGTAGATATCAGTTGTACAAAAAAAAAAAACCACCCATGACAGGTTGATTTTTTTGTGGTATTTTTGTGTATTTAAACATATAAAGGATGTTAAAGGCAATTTATTTCTTATATCTGCTTCTTGACCTCAAAGACAAGTGACTGGCAAATCTATGAAAATTTGTTTATTTCGCCACAGGTAATACAAAGCTTTTGAGTTGTAATGCAAAATCTATAGGGCCCCTGACTAGCATTTTTCATTTGTCACCAGGCAGGTTTGCATTTAGTAGCCTAGCCAGAAACAGCACAGCGATGCCAAGACAGTTGGGTACATTATAGATACATTGGTCAAACTAATGATGGCAAAGATAGACATGCAAAATTGCACATACCTATAGGCTGTGAAAAACTGTGCAATCTTACCAACTTAACGCTGGTGGTGTTGGGACCCCACTAAAAATTGTGGGTAAGAGCCTGTTGTAACCTTCCTTATAATTTTGGGTCAGAGCTTGTTGTGACTCATCTTATAATTGTGGGTAAAAGCCAATTGTTACCCTTTTAAAAATTGTGGGTAAGAGCCTGTTGTGACCCTCCTTATAATTGTAAGAGCCTGTGGTGACCCTCTTTATAATTGTGTATAAGAGTCTGTTATGACCCTGTTAAAAATTTGGGTGAGAGCCTGCTGTTACTTTCTCAAAAATATTGTAAGGCGAGAGCCTGTTGTGACCCTATCAAAAGTTTTGTGGGCAAGAGCCTGTTGTGACCCTCTAAAAATTTCTGTGGGCAAGAGCCTGTTGGGATCCTTACAAAAATTGTAGGTGGGTGCAAGGAGGGAGGTAGTGGTGTGACCCACAGGTGCTCCTTGAGAAGCACGGCCTTTATCTAAGTTATTTGGGTGCTTTGCTGACATGCGTCGACGCATGCTGTAGGAGGTCAGCTCACAACACAGTTTGCAAAAGACTAATCGTTGTTCTTTGGCACTCTCCTTAAAATAATGCCACATGGCAGAAGACCTTCCACTCCAGGAGCAGGTGCTCCTGGAAACACTTTTGGGACCATTTGATATGACCTGCCTTCTCCCTCTTTCCATACCATTGCCTCTTGCAGCTGGTGTTGCAGATCCCTTTTCCACTGAAAATGCTGGGTCCAGTCAGTTCACTAGTCAGACCAGTCCCTCACCAGCAGAAGGTGAACACTTGAGGGATCAGTGGACACAGTGCCTCCTGCACCATAATTTTAGACTGAGTGATGGCAAACTGACTGGCCACGTTATCTGCACTCTACTCAACACCTGCTTGTGCTGTTCTGCATTTAGTAGTGGTGTACTGCGTGTCCCTGCTAACCAGGAGCGGTGGCCAGGAATCCTACATAAACCATGTTCTTGCTCTCCTTCAGCAGCAGCAGACTCTGTTTCAATGCCTTGTGCCCACACCTTTATCAGTATGCCCACATTCTCATCCATGTCCTCATCATTTACAATAGTCTTTCCCATGTTTTCTGTTATTAGCAGATTACACACAGTATGCAGTTCATACTCAGTTACTACCAATAGACTGTCACACTATGATACTGGTTAGACCGTAAAATACTAAAATCTTAAAAAGGACTTTTGGATAGTTGTGGATTTATGCTATTCTGTATAATACTGGTATATTGTATGAAATTTTCAGTCACACTGACAGAATACTAGTCCTTAAAAGAACCGTTGGGTGTTTGGTAAACCTAATCGCCTGCCTGACTAACTACACCAATCCTACACTACCTTTTTCACTGCTCCAGAAGCTCTCCCTGACAGAGTTTCCCACTGTTCACGGTGTTCTTTAGCCGTGCATTGGCCTGGCTCTATGCACTGGGGGTGGGCCTCCCCCCAATTATGACCATATGCCCTCCCCTCTGAGACATGCCTCTGATTCTCATGGAGACGCGTCACAGAGAGGATACAGTCACCGGGAAGGGGGGGGGGGCAGCTGTCCTGCCCCCAGTTCATAGAGCTAGCTGTGTTGTTTTTAAAAAAGAGAGCACCACAAGAATCCCAGCTAATAGAATCAGCTAATGGAAAAAAAAGAGAAAAACAAAACAATGGTACATTCACTTCATATGAAAGCTCTTCAACCTCTGATCTATTTTAACAGTTATTCGTTTTATCTTTATCAGACTACATACTCCCTTAAACTGAAATGATTTAAGAGCAGACATACAGTAGCTATCAACATGTTGTAAATTAGAGTGTCATACATATGCAGTTACATAGTTACATTTACCTTCTTCCTAATGCATTAATTTTCCTTTTTTTTTCCCCAAGTTGCATGATTATTTTTTTGTTGTTGTTGCTTGTTTTTCATACTCTGTTAACCATTCATTGGGTTTGAAACTTAAAAATAAAAAAATAGTAAATTTTAGTCGGTGTGGTAGAAGTTAAATTAATTCTGTCAATCAGTAAAATCTTAAATTTAAATAGTTTGAATTAGTAAAAATAAAAAGTATAGTATTACTTAAGAAAAATAAAAAACATAAATATACATTAAAACATTCTTTGTATCGTTATAACCTGATCATTATAATGATTTTATTTTGACATCTATGTGAGAGCTCATTTTCAAGGTTGTCCGGTAATTTTTATTCAATTTAATTATATCAATTTGAGGTGCATATATTATTTTGCATTTGGAAACAATGAACTAGACAGGATTCAAAATAAAGCAAACACAGTTCAAGTTCGGCACTCTGGAATCCACGGTGGTGCACGTAGATAGGAGCAAGTCCCACTTATATTGCTCAGGATTAAAAATAAGTCATATATTAATAGTTTACACATTTTTGATGATACTATGCTTATTTTTTCTAGTAAAGATTTATTTAAAATGTTGGGAAAAGGCAATTAATTTGTCACATTATGGTGAGCAGAGGCCAGAAGGCATGACTACCCATGTAGCTGCCTAGATGCCATTTGCTATTAATCATGGCATCTGGGGAGTTAAACATCCTAGATACTGGTGTCGGTAAAAGCCAGTTTCCAGTGTGTGTATGGGGACAGCTCAAGTACTGTACATAAGGTCCTTAACCTTCCAAGGACCCAGATTACCCAAGCATTTTGTGGACAGCCAATTTATTTTAGAAGACACTGTGCAATTCTGCATTGCCCCTACAGGAAGAATTAACCTGGAATTTCCTGAAGGTGCAAACAGCTAATTTTGAGGGGTCCTAGCAGTAGCTCATTGTACAAAGACCAGAATTAGGCTAAGGGAGTTGTCCAAACAGAATATTATTTTTAAATTAAAGGGTTTTACCAGGTAGCTATCAGCCCCTTCTCTCTTCCATGTCATGCTACCCTTACTACTGCGACTTCTACTGAGCTCCAATATTAGCCCTGCCTACAGGCAGAAGGCTAAAATCAGTATGGAATTCTAGCCAGCCCATGTGAGGGACACCTGCCCCACCCACCTGTGATCATGTTCAGGGGAAGGAACAGAAAACAGATACAGAAAAATCCCAGACCACCCCTTTAAATATAAAATGTTAGTACTATACTTATTGCAATAAAAATGGATAAATATACATCCATTATTTAAGTATTGTAGAATGCACAATATAAATGCACTTTTTAGTCTATTTAAATCACATTACTCTGTCCACAAATATTTATCTATGCTCCAAGAAAATTGTGAAAGGAAAATAGCATGATATAGGTCCCGGCTGGATTTTCCTAAGAGCTACCTCATGTGTAATCACTATTCTATTTTATTTTATATCATAATAAAATGAAAGGACTGTTTCATGTATTGGAACATTATTACAGCTGTCCAGTAACATCTGTTTCATTAATAGAGCTCCAGTCGGGAATAGACAGGTTGGTTTTTTTTAGGGAAGGTTTCTTTTGATGTACTGCACACATTGATTTCACAGATTGATTTTTTTATGTGAATAGCAATAATACAGTAATTCATCTCTTTTGTATTTATGACTCCATTGACCCTGACATAATGCCAGGTTAAACTATAAGGCAAGGTTCACCTGAAATATCACAATTGCTTCAGACTGCTACATTTATTAGTGAAGCGAATGATATTTTTTAAAGGGGTAGTGCAGCGCTAAAAAATTATTCACAGAATAACACACATTACAAAGTTATACAACTTTGTAATGTGTTATGTCTACATTACCTGATCCGTGTCGAGGTCGTCCGCCATTTTGTGCCAAACGTCATCTTCGGATGGACGGCCGAATCCCTGCCGTCGCCCCCCCTCCGCCGCGTCACAACTGTGCTCAGCCGCGATTGGCTAAGCACAGTTATGCTCAGCCAATCTTGGCTGAGCAGCTGATGTGGACTTCACCACAGAAGATGCCGGTATGGGACCAGAGGGCCACCAGGAAACACCAGGGTGAACCACGGACAGCTGAAGATATCATTTTGCCAAACCCCACTGATCTTTGCAGAAAGTTTGGTTCTGTAGCTAACCAGATTTTTGTGAAAAGTTCGGTTCGCTCATCCCTATCCAGAAGGTCTTCTGACACATCATGGATTTACTGAACATAAGAAGACCACATTAGTAAAGTCTGGGCGCGTGCCACCACTGATTTTCAAAATTAAAGTTTTGGTCTGTGACTGGCGGAGCAAGGTGCGGGACATTATACATAACTGAGAAGAAGAGAGCATAGCTGGAGCTGCAGGGAAAGCAGAAAGTTTTCCAAGAAAATCCCTTATGATATTCATTCTGAGTTGAAGAGGCACCAAACTACACCTTTGCCCTAGTAAAAAGACATTAGGAACCTCTTATTTATAACTACTAATAATTACGATTACTATAATCTTTTTATCCTAAAAAGGCTATCTGCTAAATTCCCATGAATATTGCTACATACATGTCATACACATTATGTTGAGTGAGATAGTGATTACAGTTCTGCAGCTGTTGTTTAGCCTGGTAGAAGTATAAATAACACTATCGCGGAGGGGAGATCCCTTCTGCTTACCGAGCGGGGACTCAGCGACACTCCGACGCTGATCCCGGCTCAGCATTCAACTACTTTAGTCTGCTGCAGACCAGAGTGACACAGCAATGATCTGATCGATCATTGCTGTATAAAGTATACTGCAGTGATCTCTGTGGGAGATTACTGCAGTAATACTGAAAGTCCCCCAGAGGAACTAAATGTTAAAGTATAATGTTAAAAAAGTGTTATTAATAAAAAAAAAAAATCCCCTCCCCTAATAAAAGTCAGAATTACCCCCTTTTTTCCATTTCATAAATAAAAATAAATAAATAAATAAACAACCATATTTGGTATCGTCCCATGCGTAATCGCCCGAACTACTAAATTATCATGTTCCTGATCTCACACGGCAAATGGTGTAAGCACAAAAACCCGCCAAAGTGCAAAATTGCACATTTTTTGTCGCATCAAATACAGAAAAATTGTAATAAAAAGTGATCAAAAAGTCGCATATACGCAAGTAAGGTACTGATAGAAAGAAGAGATCATGGTGCAAAAAAAAAAAAAACACCTCACACAGCTCCATAGACCAAAGGATAAAAGTGCTATAAGCATGGTAATAGAGCAATTTTAAGGAACATAATTTTTTTTAAAAAAGGTTTAAATTTTTTAAAAGACATTAAATAAAATAAATGTTACACAACTTACATATCGTTGTAATTGTAACAACTTAAGGAACATGCATAGTAAGTCAGTTTTACCCTAGGGAAAATGGCGTAAATACAAAACTCCCCCAAATTAAAAAAAAAAAAAAGCTTCAATTTCATCACACATTTATTTTTTTTCTGATTTTGCAGCATATGTTATGCAAAAATTTGGCATGTCATTGCAAAGAACAATAAGTGGCACAAAAAATAAGGGCTTATGTGGGTCTGTAGGTGAAAAAATGCAAGCGCTATGGCCTTTTAAACACGAGGAGGAAAAAAACGAAAGCACAAAAAGGAAAATTTGCTGCTGTGCTAAAGGGGTTCATAGTTCGGGAGAGACAACAGTAGGGGGGAAAGTTGCCATGTTCTTGGAGTGCTGGATAACCCCTTTGATCAGAAGTCAACCTGGGGGACTTCTCTCATAGAGATCAGTGTGTTATAATTTATACAGCACTGATCGATTAGATCAGTGCTGTATTGCTCTGGGCTGCAGCAGGATCAGCATAATTCCGACGGCGGAACAATAGATACGCGGTCCACGGCTACTGATAGGAGCTTGGAGCATGGAGGTTCAGAGCGGAATCAAGGCATGACCCCCCTCTGAACTCCACTAGTGGTGCCAGGACATACATGTACGTCTTGGGTCATCAAGGGGTTACATTCATCAAGTCAAATTTTACATTCAGGTTTGGTCACAAAGGATCAAGAAAAGCCATTTACATTATGTAATCTTCCCAGGAGAGCAATTAACTAATAGTTAATTTATGAATTACTGCATGTCCCTGCTTACCCAGCATTAAGTGAATTTATTTGGAAAGAATCAGATATGTTCTGAAGTTTTTTTTTTTAGAAATATATTAGATTTGGTCAGATCCAACTTTTTCTGTGATTCATTTTAGGAATCTAAGTAGTTTGCATATGCTTAGTCCTGGAGGCAGTAAGCAGTGCAGTTAAGTGGTGAGGCTGTGCAGGGATATTTAATACATCCCTGGCTTACTGTTAAAGGGGATATCAAAAGTTAGAAAAAAACATGGCTACATTTTCTAGAGACAGCACCACTTTTCCACTCTTGTCTCCAGGTGGAGACAAGAGTCAGAAAACCCCTTGATTACATAGTTATCCCCTATCCTGTGGATAAGAAATAACTTTGTAAGATGGGAACACACTTTTATAAGTATACAGTAAGCTATCGTTATTATAATAAAGGTTAAAAATCCCCTTCTTTGATTAAAAAAAAAAAAAAATATCCAGGTAACAGAATATTTAGCTTTACTGTAGTCATCAGAAAAATATGAATAACATTGTAATAATTGCTGTTTTTGGTTTTATGGTCGTGAAATACTTTTCTACCTTGGAAGGAGGGAAATGGCTGCTAGAATTCTGTTTTCCTGGATAGATCTGTACAGGGGTAGAGTGTGGATTAACAATATAGTCCTTGTCAGTTTCTATAATCAGATGTAAATAAAACCAAGCCTAGTGAGAGTTTATTTAGATTTGACGCTCATTAGGTGGCTGACTGCACAGTCTTTGAATAAACAGTCAGCAAGAACGCCAAGAGTCAGATAATACAAGAACAACCTCCCAGATCATGCACCGCACAATATTTCTACAGTATGGCAGAACACTGGAGTTCTTTTATACAGATGTTAGAGAAACAAGTATACAGCAGACCCTCAATTATATTCCTACATTTAGGTTGAAAATAGAGGTGTTTAATCAAAGGTGGCAAATGACCAAGTTCTTCAAGTTGCTGCCAACTTTTAAAGGGTCCTCTCTTTTGGCACATAAAACTTGTAGATGACAGTTAAATTCTGTAAATAACCTGTAAAGAATTAACAGCTATTAAGCAAGTACAGGTCAAATGTAAAACTGCCACACTCCCTGTACAAACAAACTGCAAGTATTCTTACTAATCATCCTCTCTGATATTGAGACTTAAAGGGATTATACTACTTTATTGAGTGTTGGCATATTGCTAGGATATGCCATCACTTTATGATTGGTCCTACCTCTGGGACCCCCCACCAATCCTAAGAATTAAGGGGCCAAAGTGCTAGTTTTTGCTGAATACTCTTTACTGTTTTTTCATTGCAGGGAAAAGTTAGATTTGGATGCAACGCTTAAAGTGTCCCTGTCGTTCTAACATTCAAAATCTAAATCGACAGTAGATGTGAAATAAAGCAAGTTTGCCATATACATGTATTATTATTATTATTATTATTATCATGCTGTAAAACAAAGCTATACTTACCAGAAACCCAGGTCCAGTCTCCTGAAAGGCAGATTTTTAGACTTGGCTGGTAGAAAAACTGACTAAACATATTAAGTCTTACCTGTACAGAGTGTCACGGCTTAATGTGTCCATCAATCACATGACTGCCTTCTCTCTGTGAGTGCTCAGATGACCTGGGAAACACAGGACTTCCTGTTTTCTGACTCTTTGTAAAAAAAATAAAAAAGAGTCAGAAAACAGGAAGTGCTGTTTTTTTCCATGATAACTAACAAAAAATAATGAATGTATATAGCAAACTTGCTTTATATCACATCTACTGTTGATTTAAGTTTTAAAATTTATAATGACAGGTACACTTTAATGGTGATGGCATAAAGAGATGGCATACGTAGCCAGATTCATTATTTTATAAGGTGATAACATACACTTAAATACATTCACTGCGAGAAATCATGAACTTATTCTCATTTTCATTTTAGGTTTAAAGATGCTTGTATGTAAGTAAACCAACAAAAGATCAACACGTGTAATTAAAATCAACCAAGCAATTGATATGTACATCTAGCTAATTCATCCATGGTAAACGTTAAATCCTTAAACACACTGCATTAACATATGATGGTTTGAAGCTAGCATCAATTCTCTTGTGGATTTGAAGCCTTTCTGCTTCAATAGCTCTATCTTTTTTTGCTTAAGGAAACATTTTAATTTACTTTTTTATCTTTAATAACTTAATAAATTAGATTTCTGGTTTAATGTCACTGGTCTGGCTCAAGGCAAAATATATCCTCTTGTAAAAATTGGATAAGTGACTGTATGTGACAGATATTGAAGTCATATTTAGGCATGTGATTACAAATAAATGCCGGCAATAGAGATTTGATATTTCAGATACTGCTGACTTCATCTGATTCAATAGCAATAGATTTAGAAGAGATAAACATGGAATGGTTGGCTTAAAGGGGTACTCCGGCGGGGGGCATTTTTTCCCTGACACCGGGGAGGAGGTGGCTGAGGGAAACGACATCCACTCACCTCCCTGGTTCCAGCGGCGGGTCCCGCATTGCATCACAGCGCTTCGGTCCCCGTTTCCCGGACGCTTCCTGGTGTCTGACGCGGGCCCGAGACTATATGTCTCAGTTCCGCTCAGCCAGTCAGTGAGAGAGGCGGGATCTGAGCGGACTTGAAATGGATCCCACCTCCGTCACTGACTGGCTGAGCGGACCTGAGACGCCACGTCTCAGGCCCGCGTCAGACACCAGGAACTGACAGGGGACCGGAGCACTGCAATGCGGGACCTGCCACTGGAACGGGGGAGGTGAGTGGACGTCTTTTCCCTCATCGCCACCTACTCCTCGATGTCAGGAATAAAATGCCCCCCGCCGGACTACCCCTTTAACCTTTCTTTCCGGTGCCAAAAGTGCTTCCTCTTTCAGAACATCTTAGCTATTTAACAAAATAGATTAATATTTCCATTTTGATTGTCTTTTCAGTTGGTATTGTTTATTGTGTATTTTTTTTATGTAATAGTCCTGTTAGTGGATGTTTAGGATGGTAATGACTTTCATGGTCACTAAAAGTAAGAATTTTGATGTATTTTATGTATTATGCAAATGTGAAAATAATATTGTTTGATCACTTCTTTCTGAAGAAATCATCTCTTAGCCCAAGGCCACCACTGCACAATGCACAGAAGCAAGGCTCCTGTGGCCATCCATTGGTTTCACTGGAAAAACCCTTTATACTGCCCTGTTTTTTCATAAGACGTGAAAGATTTTGTTATATTAACCATTCACAGTGGTGACAATGATTTTAGTGCTCTCAGCGTTGTTGTTAAAGGGGAAGTCCGGACAAAGTAATTATAAGATATGTTATTGCCCAACAAAAGTTATGAAAATTACTAATAGACACTAATTATGGGAAATGCACCTATAGTGCATATTCCCTGCACTTACTACAGCATGGTGTGTTCATTTTTCTGTAAAGTTGGTGATGTCACATCACATAAACTGCCAACTCCTCCTGCAGTGGTGGGACAGACTGGAGCAGCAGGTGTCGGCAGTTAATGTGATGTGACATCACCAACTTTACAGAGACCTGGACACGCTATGCTGTAGTAAGTGCAGGGAATATGCACTATAGGTACGTTTCCCATAATAAGTGTCTATTAGTAATTTTATAACTTTTGTTGGGCAATAACATAACTTAAAATTATTTTGCCCGGACTTCCCCTTTAAGCCCTTAAGAGTCACCTCCATGATGCATAGCTAATTCTCATTCTTTCTATTTCAATTCCTGGGACCATAGCTGGGCTGTTTGGCGAGACAAGTAATGGAAAGGAAGTCCCTATGTGAGCACTGCTGGCAATCACAGGACAGCACCTACCCCTCACTATTCTGCTGATATAGGTGCACCAGATTAAATTGGCTGGCACTGAGCTAGGGGAGGATTTACAGTACACTACTATGGATAACATTTAGAAATGAGGAGGGAATTATTAAAGGGAAGAAAGCAAGCAGCAGAAATACAGCAAGGGAGGCATTACCCTAAGCACTGAACTCCTGTTAAAAATGATGATGACAATTCTACAGACTAGAGGCAGTGGGTGGGGGGAAGGTGGTAGCACTGTGTACGTACAGTAGTAGGAACAATGTTATTTATATATATTTATTTAAGGGACAGCTGACCAGAGCTACAGTACAGTATATGGGTGGTAATAAATAAGAAGTATATTTCACTTTGGACTCTCTATCCCTCCCAAAAGCACTAACTAAGCCCTGTCCCAACTTTCTCTGTTCTGTCTTTGTTTTTCCATCATGATGGACCTAAGGAAGAGGAATAATCCCTAGAAACGCTTTGTCCTAATAATTGAATGTGTTTTCACTATCTCATCATCAATGAGATTGAAGCCTTTCAGCCTGCCAATCAGCACCTGTATCTTCCGGTTTTCTTGTTCCTGTGGACCTCCCCTTGGGTGACATTCTCAAACAAATATAAGAATTTTTAAGCATAGTATATATTAATAAAGTAAATGCCTCTTTGTTTTCTTTTTCTGCTCTACCTTCCCTCCATCCACCATGAGAAAATTGGTAAAGTTTTGTGTTTCCAGTTGCTAATGGAATTGCTCCAATTGCTCGAAATGGAACAGCCCATTGAAATATCAGGATATGCTAATTAGAGATGAGTGAACTTTTCAAAAATTCGGTTCAGCAGGTTCGCTGAACTTTAAAGCAGAGTTTGGGTTTGTCTGAACTGAACATTAAAGGGGTAGTTTACAAAAAAAAATTCTTTCAAAATAACTGGTGCCCGAAAGTGACAGATATTTGTAATTTACAGTACATCTATTAAAAAACTTGTCTTCCAGTACTTATCAGCTGTTGTATTCTTTCCAGTCTGGAGAGCAAGAAAGGTTTTCTATGCTCTGTTCTGGACAGCTCTGGACTGCTCTGGGCAGCTCCTGTCATGAACAGAGGCGGCAGTATAGAGCACAGTGTCAGACTGGAGAGAATACACCACTTTCTAAAGGACATAAAGCACCTGATAAGTACTGGAAGATTGGTGATTTTTTTTTTAATATATATAAATTGCAAACCTCTGGCACTTTCTGGCACCAGTTTGATTTGAAATAATTTTATTTTCTTTTTTTTCTGAACTACGCCTTTAAATGAACATTGTCAGCATTATTTGATTAAAAACATGGTGTCATAAGTAAATATACACAAAAGATGCTGGTGGAGGAGCAATCATTATACAAAGGGATCGTGTCTATGCAAAACTACTGCTTAATCATTCAAAATAATATAGTTAGGTAAATAGTAGGTGGTCTATCCGCACTCCTATACCCAACAATAATACCCCTGCTTTACAGGTCAGTATCGCAAATTCTTGCCAGTAGAAGTAACGACTAACCTTATGACATATGCAGTAGGTCTAAGTTGTCAGACAGAATGTCTAGGCTGTATGAGAGTGTTGTTCTACTGCTCGACAAATCTTTAAATCTTCTTTGGAAGGAGAGGGCCATGGTGGTGGTATGTACTTCAGTCACTGGTATAGCGCTTTCAAAAATTTCAAGTATGGTGTGACTTCACCAGCAGGAAACTTCTCATACATCCCAGACATCTCACCTGACAACTTATACCTACTGCACATGTCCTAAAGTTAGTTAGTGGTTATGTATACTGGCAAGAATTTGCAATACTCACCTGTATAGCAGGGGTACTATTGTTGGCTATAGGAGTGTGGATAGACTACCTACTTTTTACCAATCTATATTACTTTAGGGGATTAAGCAGTTGCATACAGTTCATTTTCTGTATGCTGGCTTTGCATAGACTCCATTCCCATGTATGCTGAATGCTTTCTTCCACTTCAGCTTCTTTTGTGTATATTTACTCATCGCAGCATGTTTTCGTTCCAATGTTGCTGTTTCTGTTTCCGACAGAAACATTGGAACAATAACATGCATGCGATAAGTAAATATACATAAAAGAAGCTAGTGGGGGACACCGGGGACCGGTAGGAGGACACCAGGAGAGTGCAGATAGGTAAGAATAGGCTCTTTTTTGTTGATGTGTATTAAATTGTGCATCTGCCATGTTTACAAACATGTTACAAAAGAAAAAAAATGTTCGTAACAAACCAAACTTTTTGCAGCGTTCGCAACAAATCTTGGTCCATGATTTTGGTCCGCTTAACTCTAATGCTAATATCAAATGCACCTAATTTATTATATCCTTGTTAAATGTATTCGAACTATTTCCTTCATGGTTTTGTATGACACACATTAAGTAAACTGTGACAAGTAATAAACTCAACATCTGTGAAAAAGAAAAACTAGCAAACAAGGTGCAAATGCACAAATATATAAAAGCATAACAAATATGCTGACATAAAAATGGCCTGAAAAAATGGCAACTTAGAAATATAAGCAAAAGAATAAGGATAATTTCCTTCAAATGTGCCTCTAAAATATATCAACTGCTGTGTACTCACTGCCACCCCCTCCTACAGCGGTCCTTTTATCTAATCATGTGCGGCAGCCACAATCCTCCTGTTCAGCACCAGGTTCTTGCTGGTGGTTGTACTTCCAGTTGTAAGCTGCATTGAGTTGCTTGGCTATCTTGTGATTCTTTCTCCATATTCTATGCTGCAACTTGTGTCTTTATGGTATTTAGTATTAGTTTGCCATATCTACCTTAAAGGGGAAATATCAGCAGCTCCCAAGTGTTCACAGGGTGCTAAGGATGAAGGTATGTCTCTAACCTGTCATTCCTGTGCTGTTTGTTCTGCAATCCTTGGTCCGGTAAGTCTGTTAGGAGCACGAGGGGCATGGCTACTTCCCCCACAAGCACCAGTCCAGTCCGGGGCTGGCTGGCCCACTCCCTTAATGATCAGTGGCCATACTGGACCAAGGATTTCAGAACAAACAGCACGAGAACGGTGCAGAGAATGAAGGTAACAGACATACCTTCATCCTCAGCGCATCGGGAGCTATCAGCAGGTTAGATTCATTAAGCCTTCAGTTGTTAAAACCTGGTTTTAGTCCTCACCACTTCTCATTATACAGCGCCAACACTGTCAAGCCATGATTTCTTCTGGGACCATAACCTGGGAAACCCTCTGCAGCAAACTTCCATGTAAGTGTGAAGTGTTAAAATCAGGGCCTGACTTAAACTCCACAACCACAGAATATCCTGCCCAAATGGATTGCAGTTTAGGCAGTCCACTATCTGTTGTGTGGCCATAACACTCACATGTATGATATATTGCTTCTCCAGGAAGAGATGAAGAGACTGTTTATGCTGTATATTGGTCTTAAAGAGGCTGTAGTTACATGTAGTGTTTCTGATTATTTTTTTGTGCAAAACAACAACAGCAACCATATAATATGCATTACACACAAGCTTCAATTTGTAGAATGTTTGTTTGGCACAATTATATAATGATTTTTACTCTGCTCCATGCTAACTTAAATGGTTTATTAAAATTTGAGACATGCAAAAAAGAACACAAAACATTCAGCCTAAAAGGTAATAATAATAATGAAAAAAAAATCTTGTAGAACATCAGTCTTTCTGCAGCTTCAGTACAGTGCTAAGGCTAAACACAAAGCAATCCCTTATGTGAACATAGCCTTCTGGATACAGCTAAAGCAGATGAAAGGACATTGCAAAAACTCTGACCATTCAATAAGATTAAAAAAAGAAATAATAATGAAAACCCCTTTAATGAATTCATTACTTTGACTGCTTATTGCAGCATCAATATAACAACTTATTTTCATGTTGGTTATAAACAAAGGCAATTACCATCCGTTAACACTCCCCAAGAGGTCATACAGGATATCACATTAGCATTTGAGAATTGAACGTGGCTACTTTTTATACAATCCTTGCAACAATTGAAAATCTAATTACGATGCATGAACATCAGTGTAGAGGGGACAGGCATGATCCTCGAAACCATGCCACTGCTCATTTAATAGCCTGAAGCTCACATGATGTCATTTGTGCTAAATAGTAACTGAACTTTATACCTTAAATTCAGATGATTGAGCAATGCTTTTTCTCCTCCTTTCCCCCTTCTACTGTGGGATAGCAAAAGGCAAGGGCATTCTCAGTCAATCACAAGCATTTGTTAACATTATAACATGCCCTCTTTTTCAATATTCATTATTTCCAGTTAGATGGCTTTAGTGTTACTAAACAAATGGACAAAGCAGGGAGATTACTGTGAGTTCCTCTGCCACTGTCAGATTCATATTATGAGGGTCAATGAATATGGACGGTGTGCTTCAAATAAAGTTCGCTGCAAGAGTTCAAATGATATTTTTAGTTCTGGCACGTAACAAATACATGGCACAGATGAACTGGTTCAGTAGAGAGTGAATGAACTGCTCCACATCTGAAATACACAGCAACAAAGGGTTTAGGAAAAGTCACACATTTTGGTTTCAATTGTTATATGCAATGTTATATATCAACAGGGCAATATTTTGTCCCATCAAATAGGTGGGGGTCCCACCTCTGGGAAAAGGGGGTTATCTGACCCACGCTGGGCAAACTAAGGCACAGCATGGCATGAAGTAAAGGGAACTCCTAGGCACAGCCTAAATGGTGGAATGAGTGCTGACGCATGCACAGCTATCCCCGTCGGTGATAGTTACAGGAACAGCCAAGTCTGCCCATTCTCCCAATACAGACTGATAATGAACAAGGTCCAGGATCACCACTGTAACCGGTATGTAAAGAAAGCATTAACATCTAAATATCTAAATAATAGTAGCTACAATAGTGTTAGTACAGGGGCTCTTTTGCTGTGAAAACCTTGTATGAAACATGCATTTTTCTGCTGCTAATTTTTTGGCAGCTATGTCCCATTGATTTCAATGGGAGAAGCAGTAATAACACAATGCTTCTGTTTGCTCCAGGCATTAAAAAGTTAGTGTGGCAAAACAGCACTAAAAAACACAACAAAAACTGCACCAAAGAGGCATGGTTTTTAATAACGGTGTGAACAAAACCTTACAGAGCATTACTGCTGGAGTTCATAGAAAAAGGTCCAGCATTCCAAGGAGATACAATGTGAATACTTCTTTACTGCAAAACCAGCATAAAAATGGGAACAGGTAAAGCAGTTGACACATTTCAGCGTGCCACACGCCTTGTTCACAACTGAACATTACAATAGGGGCCTCTATACAATTTATAGGGTGGTACAATTTGTCAAATTGTATTCAAAGGGTTAAACCAAACTGACAGCAGCTGATGTACAATCACAGATATTATACTGGCATACAGTAGATGTTTTGATTTAAGGACTGAGGATGTGAGTTGACAAGTGAAAGGGTTAAAATCACCCAGGAGATCTGTGGCCAGTGGTGGAAACTGCGTACAGACACACAAAGTGACTGCAACAATTTCCAAGTTACACAGATTCCCCTGCTACTTTCCTCACAGTTTCTTCTATGTATTCCCTTCTTTCTAACAAAGCTTCTATAACTTTGCCTCTCCCTGATTCTCTTTTATCTCTATTCTCCCTAATTCACTCTCTCTATTCTCATGTGACATTGCAGGGGGGTGGCTTGAAGTTTAGTTTCTTTATCTCTAGACACAATAGTCTGGAGCAGACCATATTCATTTGTATAGGAGAGGTTTGCAGGCGTGCTATGAGACCTGTGCATTGGTTATTGTGAATGGTGGTAGATGTCTGTAATCTATACAATCTGTACCTTGGTGTATCCACTCAACGTACTGCTGTCCGTGATTACAAAGAGAAGACTGGAGAAATTATCTGTACAGAATAGGAAGTCTCATTTTATTAGGCTTAGTAGCCAAAATAAAAATTGAAAGATTTCAGAATTATTTTAAAAAATACATAGTAAAATGGAAATTTAAATAAAAAAAAAAATCACCATGAAGTCTTAAATATATGTTCAGCATAAGAACTTGATTTGAACAGTAGGTTGTTTTTCTGTTGACACATTTCCATTAACATGATCCCTAAATAATCATTTATGAACTTATAAATTATAATTATACATTATTACTATATTATCTGAACATTTTCCCTATTGCTTTTATTGTACTACTGTTAAATACTGTTCACATTAGTGGAATTTTCATAATTATATCCTGTGAACTTTTTTCAATTCTTAGAACCTTTTATTACTAAATTACCTATTATTTGCAGCTGATGTTACACAAAACTAAATAACATTGTCTTGTTTGGTTTTAAGGCAAAAAAATAAATATGTTGTTTTCCTTTATTCAGCCACCAGATGGCATAGCATTGATAAATTTAAGTACAATCTTGTGGTGTATGGTTTACATATTAAAGGGGCTTCCTACCACAGAGCACCATACAGTAATGAGGCCAGTGATTGGCTGCAGTATTCACAGTTAATAGACGTATCATTGGCTCATCCAAGTAAGTACCACTAAAGAGGAACAGAGCAGGGGCAGTAGAGCATTAAAGGATTTATCACATTAATAATTGTTGAAGTTTGTTATTTAACATCTTTTTATTCTTTTTTTACCTTCTTAGGGTACAAACACACACACATACACACCGTATCGCAGCGTATTTTCTGCTGCGATACGCAGCAGATACGCAGCAGATTAGATCTTAATAACTAAACACAGCATCAAATCTGCACCATCAAATCTGCTGCAGATCTGCTGCGTATCTGCTGCGTATATGGTGTGTGTGTTTGTACTCTTAATTATTATAGGAAAAAAGAAGTGATATGTCACTTATTTTGGCTGGAACAAGCACCACCTATGGTATTTTATGAGTAGTTTGTGTGAAAATGCATCAAATTACACGGGACCAACAAGGTAAGGCCTAATCTGCACAAAAATGTGGGGAAAATGTTCTGTTAAACACTATGTAAACCAAAAACATGCAACAAACACGCTCTAAAAAGCAACAACAACAAAAACTCTTGAAAACTACAAACTTGTTTTTCTTGCAAATACAAACCTCAATGGGAACATAGTCTGAGAGTGATTAGTGATAAAACTTCCGTAACTCCATATTTATTCCTATGAGTTTGCAAAATTAGTTACCATTGGCGACCATTGTGGTACCATTGGCGACCATGTTAAAATATTGTATCCTGAAACCAAAACACTATGGACAAATTTAGATTAAAGAAAAATAATAAGGTAATTAATATAGATAAAGCAAATCATTACCAAATTTAATGAAAGCTGCAAGTCACTTTCTATGAAGAGGGCAGGAGCTTTTCAGGGTCTTGTAAAGTTCACATAGGGTCGCAGAAACACAAAAGGGAGCCACCCTCACCTGGTGTTTAAAGGACTAGAACAAGTAGTACTGCACTATCCTGTAGAAAGGTGATACTAGAAGGCCAATCAATGTATGCAATTCACTTATACAGGGGTGTCACCAGCAAAATTCTTAATGGCCCACTTTTAATGGCCTGATCATCCGGCCATTCACACTTGTTGCAGATTCAGATTGTCTATAGCATTGTGCTAGATCAGCATCAGCTAGATCAGCACTCGCTTACCAGTCTATCAGAAGGCTCAATGTGAAGCAAGGGCTGCACAGACATCTTTAGCAATGTTCATGCTGCCCTTGTTGTATAATGGTAGCAAATAATAAAATATAGTAAGTAATAAAATATAAACTTTACCTCTGTACACTTCCTGGTGTCCTAGCTTCTCCCTGTTCACTGCAGCCACCACTGGCACTGCTGAAGCCTTAGAAAATACAACAATCACTACTGAGCTCAAGGAGATCAGCAACAAAAAAAACAATGGAGTACTCACTCAAGAGTCTCCACTGATACATTGTCCCCTATAAATTTAAATATGCAAAAAAGGGTCCATGGAGCCTCAGTTACAAGTCTCAAAACACAGGAATAGTATTTATGTTCCAATACCCACAACCAAGTGGGACTTAAGGGGCTATCACTGCTGAAGCCTTCTCTGAAGTGATAGGCCACTCAGCCAACCACTGGTCGAGACAGGAGAGTGCCGTGGCTAGTGATTGGCTGAGCAACCCATTACTGCACAGATGGCTTCAGACATGCCAGCGGCAGCTGGGGTGAGCAGGAAGAAGCTAAAAGGACACTAGGGAGGTAAGTATAACGTTTCATTATTTTACTTTACACATATCTTAACCTTTACTTTACATACAGCAATGCACGGCTGGCGGGCAATGAAAATTAAACAAGTTAAAACACAACAACATTGTTTCTTCGACTTTCTTTATTTCATGGAGTAATAGTCTTCTGAATCTGCCTGATTTGGCCAAGATTATTGATCCGTGTAATAGGGTCCTAAGACTAAAAGGCCCCACCTGACAAGCTGTTCCCAGGTGCCTGCAGACTACAGATTGCATGTTACCCATGCCTTACTTTCTTACACATTTGCTTACCCAATAAAGGCTCTTGGAATGTAGCATGCAAAATATATATATAAAAAAAAAAATCACCGACTTTCAATTTTAAATGTCATGTCCTGAAATAGCTTAAAGTGTACCTGTCATGAATGTGCTGACCCAATCAGTGGGGTATTTCTATTCTGTTGCCAGAAATTTATATATCCATGGATATGACCATGCTGTGATGGTAATGTGCATGACCCCATGACTCCAATTGGTGTTGCATGCTTTACTATGACGGTGTGGTCATATTCATGGTTACCCGAACTTCCAGCCACAAAATGGAATTCACCACCAGTGGGTTCAGTGGACTTCATGAAAGGTACTGTACGCCTTAAATATTTGCTGGATTCTCCTCTATGTTTACGAAATATTTACTTTTAGTCTACACAAAAAACAGGTAATATATGCTTTTGGATGGACAGGACGTGCCATTCAATGTTCCCTTATTTCATTGCTGGTGAGGTTGGTTGGATAGTATGAGGTCAAGTATCTACAGTACCAAGAAGCACATGTGCCTGGTTATCCATCGAGAGTTATGTCAAATAGATACAAAAAACAAGACCTCCACTAAGAATGATAAATTAAGCAGTAAACTGCTGAAGTATCCAGTCCACATTTAGAGTAGTAAATCAAGCAGAGTTTAGGAAAACATCTTACAGCACTTCTGGGAACTCAATCCTTGGGCATTTTCCAATTAATTAAAATTTCAACATCTTCTCAGAAGCACTCTCTCTCTTTCCAGGTGTCCAGTCCAACAACTGGCGGTGAGAATCTGTGAACCTACTAAAATATAAAAGAGATGCGAGTTAATTTCACTTGGAAGAACCAATAAATATGACTGCCATTTTGGATGCTTTTTGGTACCATTAATGCCAGTTATATTCAAATTTGACAAGGCTATTGTTTTTTTTTTTGTTTGTTTTCCTAAACTGTAAAGCGTATACTATCTGGAACTGAATGTCTTAGCAGGAATTAGCAACTTTTATGTTTATATGTTATTGTTTTTTTTTAACATCTATATTCTTAGTATTATGTAAAACATTTTTTTCCGCATGCTGCAACTAAAACCCACAGAGCCAGATGACCTCACTGCAGGTTTATGTCAGTAGTTTCTGCTGTTTCCCTGCCGTTGTGTGAGTTGAACTCCAAAAGGACCTACTAAGGCTCTGTTGCCCAAGGGCCTGCTTAAAGGCAATCTGTCAGCACCCCCACCCAAGGTGGTGACAGTGTGCATTAAGTGGCAGCTCACTACTTAGCATGTTACCATTGCCTTGGATGTCAGTGGAGATGATGCTGCACAATATCATTTCTTCTACTGTAAAGAAGCAGTAGTGGATTATAATAGGTCCATTTCGGGCGGTAGCCTGGGTCTCTGAGCTCTTGGGGGGGGCCATGGCCACCCAAAAAGACATACTTTGAGTGGTGTATGTCTCCTGGCTACAGTTCTGCCATGATTTGCAAAGAAAAAAGGCTTCTTTTTTACCGCAGTTTTGCACAAATCAGGGCATCATGACATTATGTATCCTGTACTATGAACACTACGCTAGTGCTGCCATAGTTGGGGGGGGGGGGGCAGGGCCTATGGTAAAGTTAATCCTCCCCTGTAATGGAGAATCAAGGAGGAATTGTGCTGTACTGTTTGTGCCATATTCTGGTGAGCCTGACCATTGCTTCGGCCTTCAATATTCTGTGCTGTCCGGTCTCCTGCACGCTTGTGCTACCTTCCTGGCCTGCGCACTGATGTCAACGATAATGGCGGAGACATGTTGCGTCTAACATCAGCAGCGCAGGCAGAAGAAATTATATTGTGCAGCATCGTCTTCTCTGACACGTTAGGCAAAGTCAACATTCTAACGAGAGAACTGCCACTTAATGTGCGCTGTCATCACCTCGGGTTGGGACCGGGTGCTGACAGATTCCCTTTAAACCTGAAGCCAACCCTATCCATATTCAAGTTAATTGGTGAACAATCCTGCTTAATTAGTCCCGGAATATGCTATTTGGGGTATTAGTTGTATCATTGTCAGTTCTGTATGTCATAAAGCTCAACAAATTATAATGTGCTCAGCAAACAGAGTGGAATCAGTGAGTAATGAGACTTGTGAACGAGTTGTCAGTCTCAGACATGCTCCTATGTCATGTCCTCACAAGTTCACACAAACCTTCTTTTGTATACGTGTATGATTTTACACAAGTGTAAATGGGCATTACTTCACTTCTAATTTGTTAACATGCATAAAGCTATATCCAGTTTCACATGAAATTAATACATTGTTACAATAATAAGTATGTGACATCTGCATGGAAATCATTCAGCATTGCAAAGAATTCTCTTCTATCATATTGTTGAAACAGTAAATTTCTGTTGGAGTAAACATATTAGTAATGTGTAATCTGTATATGTATTTTATGTGTATCACAGCACAAGCTAACTTTACAGGAAACAACAATTGATGTAAAGGGGTTTTTATCTCATTTGCCATCCCTCGCATGCTTGTACTTCTCTGGAGTCCCCACCAGGCCTGCTGTGATAATGACACATACATTGCTCACATGACGTTGCAGCCAGTCACTGGCCTCCACTAGTCTCTGTATGGCTGGTAGTTCACTTTTTTTTTTTTGCAACGTACTTTGTTGCCCATAGCAACCAATCACAGCTCAGCTTTCACATATTACTGAGCTCTTATAAGATGAAAGCTGAGCGGTGGCTGGCTGCTATAGGCAACAAAATACATTCTAAGGGTATGTGCACACTGAGTAAATAGGACGGAAAGTCCGTCACGTAATCCGACATTCGCACCCGCTCGCGGACAGCAGCGGGCGTGCACGTCTCCACCCATGCCATAGACTTCTTTCTATGCATGGGCGAATTCCTTCCCCTGCCCAGTTTTTTATTTAGCCTAGGGGCACTAGTATCAGCCATAGGTGTGAGGTGCAGCACTCTGTTTCTTCCCTGAACCGCATTTTGTTTCTCTCTTTTCTCCGTGTTTTTGCACTCCTCCTGGTGAGACCCACATGACTGCAATTAGCAGGAGACACCTGAGTGCACATGGTTTTAATCCCTCCTGTTTTTTCCCATTATGTTTGCTGCAGCTATGGTGAGTGTGATACCTTATCCAGACTTGTGCTGTTTGGGGGCGACCTTCTCCGCCGGCGGTGCTGGCCGGGTTCTGGTGTGGTGTTTTTGGGTCTGGTCCTGTGGCATGGGGGTCACAGGGCCGTCCCATGGCCCCCGTTCCCTGGCTGTGCGTGCCTGCGGAGTTGGTGGCCACTGACTGGCACGGTGTGAACTTAGTGTAGGGACCCATGTGTATCAGATACCGGCACGAGGTACATGGGGCAGTATGGCTTGATCAATTCATACACAAAATTCTGATGTGTTTTTTATTTAGCCTAGCGGCACTAGTATCAGCCATAGGTGTGAGGTGCAGCACTCTGTTTCTTCCCTGAACCGCATTTAAGCACAATTATATTTTTTTTTATTGATTCTCCCAGAGGCTTAACCTCTTAAGGACATAGGACGTACCGGTACGTCCTATGTCTTCACTTGCACTTCAAAGTGCCGCGATCCCGGGTGCCGCGTGTAGCCCGGGACCGCCGCTATTAGCGGGCACGGTCTGATCGCCGTGCCCGCTAATTAGCTAATCGGAGGCAGCTGTCAAAGTTGACAGCTGCCTCCGATTACCGGAGGCAACGTTTCCCTGGTGTCTAGTGGGGGAGATCGCTCCTCCGGGACCTTGTCCCGGAGGAGCGATCTCCGTTACTGATGCCGGCCGGGGACGCGTCCAAGATGGCGCCGTCCTCGGCTCGGCACTCGTTTACTTCCGGCTGCAGCAGCCGAAAGCAAACGAGTGCCGATCTCATGGATCTCTGCAGCATATCTATGCTGCAGAGATCTCAATGAGAGATCACAGTGTATATACTAGAAGTCCCCCATGGGGGCTTCTAGTATATGTGTAAAAAAAAAAAAAAAGTGTTGTTAATAGTAAAAAGCCCCCTCCCCTAATAAAAGTCTGAATCACCCCCCTTTTCCCAGGTTTTAAATAAAAGTAAACAAATAAATAAATAAATAAACATGTTTGCTATCGCCGCGTGCGTAATCGCCCGAACTATTAATTAATCACATTCCTGATCTCGTACGGTAAACGGCGTCAGCGCAAAAAAATCCCAAAGTGCAAAATTGCGCATTTTTGGTCGCATCAAATCCAGAAAAAATGTAATAAAAAGCGATCAAAAAGACGTATATGGGCAATCAAGGTACCGATAGAAAGATCAAATCATGGCGCAAAAAATGACACCTCGCACAGCCCCATAGACCAAAGGATAAAAGCGCTATAAGCCTGGGAATGGAGCGATTTTAAGGAACGTATATTGGTTAACAACGGTTTGAATTTTTTACAGGCCATCAGATACAATATAAGTTATACATGTTATATATCGTTTTAATCGTAACGACTTGAGGAACATGCATAAAAAGTCAGTTTTACCCCAGGGTGAATGGCGTAAAAACACATTTCCCCCAAATAAAAGAAATGCGTTTTTTTTTTCAATTTCACCACACTTCAAATTTTTTTCTGGTTTCGCAGTGTACTTTATGCAAAAATTCAGCCTGTAATTGCAAAGTACAATTAGTGACGCAAAAAATAAGGGGTCATGGGAGTTTCTAGGTGGAAAAATGCAAGTGCTATGACCTTTTAAACACAAGGAGGAAAAACCGAAAACGTAAAAACGAAAATGGGCCATGTCCTTAAAGGGTTAAAAGGGTTTTCTGATTTACAGAATAGGGGATCTCAGAATAGGGGACCCATCTCCTTTGTTATGGATTTTAGCCACAGATCGGGGCATGACCCCCTGCTCCATTCATTCTCTATAGGGCCACTGGAGAGAGTCTACCCCTTGAGTGTACAGAATGGGTCATAGGTTTTGTGGGTACTATGTTAGGGGACCATGTGTGCAAGGATCCTAAATAACTACAGTAGATGAATATATAAATATATAGACTGCTCATTAAAAAACATTCTAATTTTTCAGATGTCACACTGCGTTTTTGCAGTCAATTTTTCTATGCGTTTTATGCGTCTTATGCATTCATTTTTCCATTGACTTCCATTTTTTTAAAAAGAGGATTAAAAAAAAGCATTAAAACGCATCAGTTTTTGTGTGCGCTAAAAAAAGGATGCATTTCGATCTACTTTTTTTTTTTTAATGGAATAAAAAAAAAGCATCAAAACGGGTGCACAGAAATACATCTATTTTATCATATGAAAATGGACTGCGAATATGTAGTGTGAACCTGTCCACAGCTAAAACATTCACCTAAAATCACGTCATTTGAGTTCTTTTGCAATATGTCTGTCTAGAGAAAACAAGTCCCCTTCGATAAAGCAGCTATAACTGTAGGTCATACCCTTTTTTTTGGGTAGAGCAGATAAGCATTAAGGTATAAAAAAGTAAGCTGTGTATTGCTGAAACAAGGATGTAAAATATAAAGAGATGCCTCTGTTATCATAGCTGCGGCTGTTTATTTCACTTAAGATTCCCCAGGGCAAATTCGCCAGGAATAAACTAGAATGCGGTAATAGAAACATTTTTCTTGTATTATTTACTATGTCAGCGTATGACAGATAAAACAGATGAACTGCAAGATGTTGCACTTCATTAAACAACATTAGCCTTTTCTCTTCTAATAAAAGTCTACATTTATTAAATTTGCTGGTTTGGGCCTACGTATAGAAAGGAAGCTTAGGTTGTAATATTTCACATTTAAATGTGCTGTAGTTAAAATGCTTCGATTGTCATCCAGAACCTGACACATAATTCTAATTTCCATGCACTTTTTACACATATATGCAATGGTGAACAGGGATTCTAGCTCATGAATTTATAGTTTGACCTGATAACACCTTCTCTGTGGCTTACTGTGGACACACTTACCGTAATATATCCAAATACCACCCACCACCTACTAAACCGAATACAATTCAAAATTAATTTCAAGGTTGCCAGGTCATAACTCAAAAATCAGTCATGGTGACTAGTTTGTGTTACCTACTTAACATATATTCACCTACTGGATGCTTTCTTTCCTCCTGTACCCCATACAGTAATATATCGCATTCGAGCGGCTCATACGCTGCAGGCCTGAAGTGCCTACACTGCCTGCAGTCTATGAGTCAGTTCGATGCAATCTTTGCCAGTACAATCATATAATTGCACAGACTATACTACCATATGGGGCATAGCTTGACATTATTATCATAAAGGATGGCATTATGACTATAGGCGGGCAACGGAGGACATTATTAATACATGGGAGGACAGGAGGGCTTTATGACTACATGGGGACACAGGGGCAATAATATCATATGGGGCATAGGTGGACATTATTACCATAAAGGATTGCATTATGACTATAGAAGGGCAAAGGAGGACATTATTAATACATAGGAGGACAGGAGGGCATTATGACTTCATGGGGACACAGGGGGCAATAATATCATATGGGGCATTGAAGAGCAATATTACCATATTGGGCACAGGAGGGCATTATTATGATATGGGTGCAGAGGATGGCGTTATCACTATATGGGGAACAGGAGTCCATTATCACTACATTGAAGAACGAGAGAGCATTATCACTTCATTGGGGCAAAGGAGGCCCTCATTACCATATGGGGACACAGGAAGGCATATTACCATATGAAGGCAGAGGATGGCATTATCCCTATACGGGGCACATGAGGCTATTATCATTACATCAGGGCACAGGAGGCTATTATCATTACATCAGGGCACAGGAGGGCATTAGTACTATATGGGGCCCTAAAGGACATTATTACCGTATGGGGGAACAGAAAGGCATTATTACCATTTGGAGGCATAGGATGGCTTAATAATATATGTATCACAGAATAGTATTATCACTATATGGGGCACAGAAGGTCATTATCACTACATCGGGGGGGAATTATTACCATATGGGATCAAAGGTAGACAATATTAACATATGAGGTCACAGGATGAAATTATCATTACATGGGTCACAGGCAGTGGCATAGCTATCATGTAGGCAGGCCAGGCAACTGCTATGGGGCCCAGGCTCCCAGGGAGCCTATAAAACTACTGGAAGATCTCAGTTCTAATAAAAGGCCATGCAGAGACTGAGAGTGTCAGCAGTATATAAGAGCACAGACGCTCAGACGCACAGACTGCCTCTGCTGATTACCAGACATCTCTGCTCCAGCTCTCTGTGTAGATGACCTGGTGCCCCACACTGACCTCACATAAATAATGCTGTGGAACTTACAGGGGCTCCCTTACATATGTAAATAGATAAGAAGTACCAAGTTTTCTGTTTTTTCAGGGGTCCCGCTGCTGACAGTTTTTACTAGG
This sequence comes from Dendropsophus ebraccatus, assembly GCF_027789765.1. Classification (NCBI taxonomy): domain Eukaryota; kingdom Metazoa; phylum Chordata; class Amphibia; order Anura; family Hylidae; genus Dendropsophus; species Dendropsophus ebraccatus. The sequence continues at coordinate 99,425,748 of NC_091459.1, forward strand.
GGGATTTAGCGGAAGAAAGGCAGGATGTAAGAGACACACAATGTGAAGCAGGTAAGAAGTATACTGGGTATAGGTAGTGTAATATACAGCCAGGCGGCCCGGCAGGCTGTTCCTGTCTCCTTATCTGTAACTCTTTATCTATTGCAGCAGGTCAGGTTTAACCCTTCCACTGCTCTTCTAATGCTAATGTAACAGTCAAAGGGTTAAACCTGACTTGCTGTATTAAAAGCCATACATAAGGAGACAGGAGCAGCCAGAGAAGAGAGGGAAGTGTGTATTATGTGTCCTAATACACACTACACATTTGAGAGCAGCTCATCCACATCAGAGCTATCCTTTAAGTGTACCTGTCATTATAAAAAATAAAAAAAAACTGAAATGTCTCTATGACGTTTCTATGACATATCAAAGGTTTTTATTTATAATGACATGTACACTTTCAGCATTCCATCACCAAAGAGATGCTGACACACAGTGCGGTGTAGTGCAGCAGGCCCCATTCACTTCACTTGGCACAATGTAGTCAGCTAGTGATTGTTTGGGCCACTCTCCATTGATGTATACTAATTTACCAGGACTCAGTAGTGTGGGATGCAGTGCTATTGTGTCCTATTAAATTAGTGTATATCAGCCGGAAGCAGTGGGCATTATTACTATATGTGAGGGCACGGCAGGAGGCAGTAGTACTATATGTGGGGGAACAGCAGGGGACATTGTTACTGTATAAGGGCACAGCAGGAGGCATTATTACTATATGGAGGTCACAGCATGGGGCATTATTACTATATGGAGGGCACAGCAGGGGGCACTATTACTGCCCTCATGCACAGCACTCCTTCGTTCTTCCATCTTCCCAACGTGACGCTACTTGTGCACTGGGTAGCTGGGAGGATGAAGGAACTGCAGCGGGCCAGGTGAGTATATAGAGGGTGGGGGGCATACAAGATTCATGGGGCCCTGTAATTTTTTTTGCTATGGGACCCCATGAATTCTGGGCACAGGAGGGCATATTACTATATGGGAACACAGGGGGCCTTATTAGTACATGGGGCAGAGGGGGGGATATTATTATATGGGGATAAAAAAGGGTGTTATAAATAGATGGGGCACACAGAACATTATTAATACATGAGGCACAGGTGGACATTGCTACTATATAGGGGGCTTTGATGGGCATTATTGCTATATAAGGGCATAGGAGGGCATTATTAATATGTAGGGGTATTGTAAGGGCATTATATATGAATAGGATCACAGTTAGGCCATTATAAGTGAGGATATTATTACCATAAGATAAATTAAGAGGGGTGGCAAACTCTGCAAAGACATGCCTCAGTTAGGAGATGTCATCATGAAGGTCTGGGGTAAATGCAGAAGAAGAGGGCAAGTTTGTGAATCAAAGAAGATGCCACAGGTAAGTCTTTGGACGTACCTGCACTGTAATCACTTATAAAGACTGTAGAGGTCCTAAATAACATGGCACCTAAAACTTCATGGTCGTTGAATGGGGGGGACGTTAGTTATACTGTTTTACTAATATTTTTAATGTATGCAATACATTTATGTGTCAACTTTGCTGGATGTTTCATATTAGTGGTTTAACACCCTCCCCCATGTGACGTTATGAAAGTGAGCATGAAAATGTACTGTACTTCTCACCAGCTTTATTTAGCACTGAGCTGTAAAATACAGTGCAAGAAATCTATTATTATTGTGCACTAAATCATGTGAAGAATCACGGTGGGGACTGAGTACGAAAACAGATTCTCAGAAACGTTAAACATAATTTTTAGTAAACGAGGCAGAAATGTGTAAATAGGTAGGAATCATTCATTAAATAAAAGCCAGAAGAGTCTTGTGATATGAAGCACAGATTATTTCAAGAAAACATTATTGTAGACATGTACATGTCTTCATTGGTATTTCATAATGTCAGTGTCTTCTTTCAGCAGCATAATGTGTCCTACCTTACTGCAAACATTGTTCAGGAATCATTGGAGGAACATGACAAAACATTTACTGGGTTCACACTACGTATATTTCAGTCAGTATTGCAACCAAAACCAGGAGTGGATTAAAAACACAGAAAGGATCTGTCCACACAATGTTGAAACTGAGTGGATGGCCGCCATATAACAGTAAATAACTGCCATTATTTCAATATAACAGCCGTTGTTTTAAAATAGCAGCAAATATTTGCCATTAAATTTCAATTTCAACATTGCGTGAACAGGTCCTTTCTGTGTTTTTAATCCACTCCTGGTTTTGGTTGCAAAACTGACTGAAATATACGTAGTGTGAACGCAGGTGTTGATCCAGTCTCCAAATTATCCAGATCTCAATGTAATAAATCATCTGTGTGTTCTTTCTGGAAAACAGTGAAGGCTCCACCTTACAATTTGTAGGACTTTAATGGTCCTTTTACACGGGACGATTATCGTTCGTTTTGCACGATAACGGTCGAATTCGAACGATAATCGTACGTGTAAACGCTGCAAACGATCAAACGACGAGTGAGAAATCGGTCATTTTGATCTTTTAACATGTTCTTAAATCATCGTTGATCGTTCGCAAAAAATTCGCAGATCATTGAGTGTAAACATTCTTTCAACGATTTCCCCTATGTGTGAGATAGGCTTAAACGATCGCAAAACGATCGCATAGCGAATTTTCCGTACGATGTATCATTCCGTCTAAACACTGATCGTTATAAAAAAAACATTGTTCATTCAAAATCGTTAATCGTGCGATCGGGCGAATTATCGCACCGTGTAAAAGTACCATAAGGCTGCAAACACACAGCTTATTTTGGGATAATTGCCACTGCAGTATTTGTGCCAAAACCAGAAGTGAATTCAAATAGGATGGAAAATATAAAGGGAGGACTTGTACTTCCTTTTTATGTTGGATCCTCTTCTGGCTTTGGCACAAAAACTGCAGTGGCAGTTTTCCCAAAATAAGCTGTGTATGTTTGCAGCCTTAGGCCATGTTCACATAGCGTAAGACACCGGCCGTTCTGTGACCCAGCCGGGTCACAGGACGGCCAGTGTCAGAGATTATCTTCCCTGCTGCTGAATTCCGATGTGGCCTGAGCCGCAAACTCCATTTTGTGCACTGACAGGTTTTCTGCCATGTCAGTTTTTTGCGGTGCCGCTAGGGATCCCTGCTGGAGTGTATACTATGTTTATACACTCCAGCTGGGATTCCATAGACGACAACACTACGTAAGTTCAGTAGTAATCACAGCCATTGTTGCAAATCGGCAACAACGGCCTTGATTATTACGAAACTTACATTGTGTGAACATAGTCTTAAAAAATCTGCTAATGTCTTGATGCTTTGAGGTTTGTAGAATCCATGACAGGTTAGAGTTAGGCTATGTTCACACAATGTTTTTTCAGCTCCGTTTAAAATTATGTCTGTTATTTTGAGTGCAATGACTGGTGTTTGCACATTATTTTAGTTTGGAATTACTAATTGCCCTTTGGGTGCAGCTTAATTGAAAAGTCCATTGAATGTAATAGTAAAAATGGGCAAAGAACGGTGACAAAAGAAAAACGGTGTGTGAACAACTCATTTAAAACGTCCGCTGTTTGCAAAAGACGTCTGAAAATATTGATCATGTTCATTATTTTGACGTCCGCGGTAATAACGTCTGTTATTCCATACACTTTGCACATTGGACGTCCGTTTTTCCATTGACTTCAATGCATTGCCATTGCAGTCAGTTAAATTGAGGCAAAAAGGGATGTATTTTTAAATATCAAAATCGACCGCCTTTCCTCTATTTTTGGCGTTGTGTGAACATAGCCTTAGTGGGGTAAAAAAATGAAAGGCTGGGGGAGGCTTATCCATTGCAAGATTGGTGATCTGGAGGCCGGAGTAGGCTCATCCATCATGGATTTTTTACACAGGGTTTCACAGGTATATACTTATGAATATCTCCAAACTGTACCCCTGACAAATGGCAATGGTGGCCTTGTGGCAACTGCGACGTACAGTATTGGCTCCCATGTTATTAAAAAAAAAAAGTGTAGTTTGTTGATCTATTTCACAAAGCACATACATATAAACCATTAAATATATCACCCAAACATAGGCCAAAATTACATTCTTTATGCCTCTATTGGGATAAAGAGAATCTACGCATATATATTTCTATCATATACATTGGGAACTTTCCTAGCACATACAGTAAATAGACACTGTGTAGAATTAGCCTTAGATTAAAGACTTCTGGACCCATCTGTGTGTGGGGGGGGAAGGCTGCCCCGGTGATCATTTGATCGTCCAGGCAGCCCATGACAGATAGCAGCAGATGATTGCTATATTAGTCATTTGTCTTTCATCATGTTGAAAAACAAATGACATTGATCAACATGATCAATTGTCATGGTATTACACAAGACAATTATCAGTTGTAATGGCCGATATCGGCTGAATACGTCCGATAATCATTTCTTGTAATAGGGCCTTAAGTTAATGATCTTATCTGTATGTAGGATTGGCAACAGGATTAGATCAACAAAGGATCAAGAATGTTGGATTTAACCTGCCTAATTAATTGTTTATTTAGCAGAAGGTGAATTTAGAATGAGCTAGTGACTTTGTTATTACTGTGAGGACAGAATACAGTAAATGAAAACTTTTGTAAATATGGTTTCAATCCTGTTTTCCCACATTTCCCACATTGATACACATTTTTTTCTTATTTTGATAAACAGTCTACACTATCATTGGAGACAATTCAGTTCATGTGCAGCGCCCTGTAAGTTTTTTCTTCACATGTAAATATTTTTGTGCTGTTAACATTAACAGTCAAGGTCAATTATTTTGAACCAAACACAGCAAACCCATATGCATCACTGTGTTATATGATGCCACAATTGCACATAATGTTTCCATTATATCCTATATTGTTCATTCACTCAAACTACAGTGAATCTTCTTCAGCTTTTGAATGGCTATTGCAAAATATATGAACTTTTTTCTTCTTGAGAAATCAGAGTATTAGGGCGATGGACAAGAAACATCTTCATATGAATTCAGCGGGGCCTTTGGGGGCGGGGCCACATTTACAACAATTCTTGATAAATCTCCCCCCCCCCCCCCCCCCATAGAGTGCAAATACTGCATTAGTATACTTTAACAAAAAAAAAAAAAAAAACCATTAGAACATTCTTCTGAAACCAGTTGCACATGGTTTCAGAAGAAGCCCAATAATATTTATTAAGTATTATGATGAGTTTTTTGTTATCTTAATGTTTTTTGACTCAGGTTTACTAATGCACCTTTTGTACTTTATATGATACATATGTAACATCACGGTGGTCCGGCCTTCTCCATCTACGTTAATGTTTTCAATTGCTTTTTGTGATAGTCGTGATATAATAAGGTTTTGCATTTCTCTTTTAAAATGGTGGTGTATGCCATATTGTGGGGGTAAAGGTCTGTAGGTGTATGTCTATATTTATACATCTCCCCCTTTTTGGATATATTGTGGATACATTTTCCTGGGAGAATAGATGCTCACTGTCTTTGAGAGATGTCCAAGCTCTCTTGTGAAGTTTTCATGGCAACCTATGCTATAAGTGTAGATCACTATGGAAAAAAGGCTAGTACAGTAAGCTAAAGATGCAAAGTAGGTAAGGGTATGTTCAAACTGAGCAAAAGTGGCGGAATTCCGAGCGGAGCCTCCGCTATGGACTCTCAGACGATATGGACGCTCAGAATCCCGTCTGCCTCAGTGTGCCAGTGGAATGCCTTGGGCGCCTCCTCTCTCCGCTACTCTCCACTCAAAGAATTGACATTTCAATTCTTTGAGCAGAGAGGGGTGGTGTGTGAGGCATCGCATTTAGGGCCAGAATCAGCACAGAGAGCTGATTCTGACTTACCAGGGCAAGTGCTGGGGCCCACAATGCCTCTGGGGGCCAAGGGCTGTGATGCACAGCCCCTTCAAAGTAGTGCAGGGTGACAGCTGAACATCAGAGGACACAGAAAAAAGGAACAGGACCTGCAGAGAGAGAGAAAATGATAAAGGACCTGATCACATGACCTGCAGGTCCTCAACCTCACAAGGTGGAGATCAGCCCAACAGAGAGCAAGAGGGAGAAGACTGAGCTGTGTGACAGTCAGTCAGTAATGTGTGTCAGTCAGTCAGTCTGTAATTTGTGTGTGTTAGTAATGTCTGTGTCTAGGGATGAGTGAACCGTTACAAACCAGATTCGTTACGAACTTTGCAAAAAGTTCGGTTCGGTACTGAACCGAACTTTCAAAAAGTTTTTTACGAAGTTCGTTAAAATCGCAATGGCGTCGCAAAACTGTATTGTTTTCACAGAAGAGGATATAAGGAATTATTACTCCTATAATCCCTTTTATCCTGTTATTATGTGAATATCAAGGTGTGTGACGTCACTACAGGAACAGGAAGTGCTCTTTCTCATTGTGTGTCTAGACTGCAGAGAGAGAGGAGGTGTACGTTAGGCAGAGAGGGAAAACACATAGATTACATATCCAAACAACTGGATAAGTACAGGGAGAGATAGAGAAGGAGTATATATTGTTTGTGAGAGAAGCAGGAGAAAGGAAGATAAAAAAAAAAATCGCAAGATCCAGGGAAAGCTTGATAAGCCCATACATAGTGAAAGAGGCTGAGAAATCAAGAGTTAGGTAGAGAGGGGGATAGATAGGCATCTAACTCAAAAATTGTGATATCTAGGAAGAGATAGGGAAATAAAAAAAAGAAATAGGGAGAGAAAAGTGAGAAGAGTCACTCAGGACACGTAGCATTAAACCAGCTACTGTTCTGCTCTGCTCTGCTCTGCTCTGCTGGGTGCCGTTAACCGTGTATAGCCGCAAGCAAAAAAGTTTAAAAAAACTAAAAAAAAAAAAGTTTGAAGTTTGTTTGTTTGTTTGTGATAAGCTGTTCTAGGTGACGCTAAGTCAGCGCCCCACAAAAGCTGTCCGTTTGTGCTCTGCTGGTTGCCGTCAACCCCGTCTAGCTGCCCGCAACCAAAAAAGTTTTAAAAAACTTAAAAAAAAAAAAAAATAATAAGTTTGTTTGTTTGTTTGTTTGTGATAAGCTGTTCTAGGTGACGCTAAGTCAGTGCCCCATAAAAGCTGTCCGTTTTTGCTCTGCTGTTTGCCGTCAAACCCGTTCAGCCACCCGCAACCAAAAAAAGTTAAAAAATAAAAAATATGTGGTTTTTTGTGATAACCTGTACATTTCTGCTTTGCTGTGTGCCTCCAACCCACAAAGTAATAGTCATTGAAACTTTGTGCCTTCTGGCCAATAGATTATTTCTTTTTCAAAATTTACACCAACCAAACAACTATGTCCAAGCGTCCTACTTCCATTACTTCCCAGGCAAGGATCATCCGACACCACCCTTACATGGGACGGTCGGCGACAGTCCTCTGCCCCGTCCCCTGTTATTAATATGCCACTTACCTTTGGGGCACCTTCTGCCAGGGAACTCTTGGCAAACCTTGATTTGCCCTTGGAGTCTCTACCACTTTTTAGTGATGATGAGGAGGAGGAGGTAGTAGTCCCCCAAAGGCAGCAGGTGGAACGTGCAGAGGCTGCAGAGGAGGTGTTGGCTGTAAGCAGTCAACAGAGTCAGGGAGGGGCATCCAGTGCCACACCTGGGATCCTGTCCCAGCCCCTGGAGGAAAGTAGAAGTGGTGGTGATGATGCTGTCGCTGATCAGACGTGGCGCCCTCAAGCAGCATTATCTTCGGCATCATCAGGGGAGGAATGTGAGGTGCTACCGAAGCAGCAACATCCCACTGGTGCAAGGAAGCGAGGCACAAGAGGAAGGGGTAGAAGACAACCTACCAGGCAGACTTTATCAATACCTTTAAGCCTTGGTCCTGAGAGGGGACCCCCAGGCAGTGGTGGCAGTGAACAACCAGCAAGACCCCCCCCCCCCCCCCCCGTGGCTGGTAGCAAACCACGGTCCTCTGTCATCTGGCAGTTCTTTCGCCTGGGGACAGATAAGCACATCGCTCTGTGCCTGCTGTGCATTAACAGGGTCAGTCGTGGAAGGGGTGATAATCAATAAACTGCTGCCTCCTCCTCCTCCTCAAGTAGCCTCTCCTCAATAATACTGGTCTGGAATCGATCAACTGCTGCCTCCTGCTTCTGAAGTAGTCTGTTTTTAATAATACTGGCCTGGAATCGATCAACTGCTGCCTCCTCCTCAATAATACTGGCCTGAAATAAATCAACTGCTTCCTCCTCCTCCTCCTCAAGTCGAATCTCCTCAATAATACTGGCCTGGAATCGATAAACTGCTGCCTCCTGCTCCTGAAGTTATCTGTTTTTAATAATACTGGCCTGGAATCGATCAACTGCTGCCTCCTCTTCAAGTAGCCTCTCCTCAATAATACTGGCCTGGAATCAATTAACTGCTGCCTCCTCCTCCTCAAGTCGAATCTCCTCAATAATACTGGCCTGGAATTGATAAACTGCTGCCTCCTCCTCAAGTAGCCTCTCCTCAATAATACTGGCCTGGAATCGATCAACTGCTGCCTCCTGCTCCTGAAGTAGTCTGTTTTTAATAATACTGGCCTGGAATCAATCAACTGCTGCCTCCTCCTCCTCAAGTCGAATCTCCTCAATAATACTTGCCTGGAATCGATCAACTGCTGCCTCCTCCTGCTCCTCAAGTAGTCTGTTTTTAATAATACTGGCCTGGAATCAATCAACTGCTGCCTCCTCCTCAAGTAGCCTCTACTCAATAATTCTGGCCTGGAATCGATCAACTGCTATCTCCTCCTGCTCTTCAAGTAGTCTGTTTTTAATTATACTGACCTGGAATCAATCAACTGCTGCCTCCTCCTACTGCTGCTCAAGTAGTCTGTTTTTAATTATACTGGCCTGGAATCAATCAATTGCTGCCTCCTCCTCAAGTAGCCTCTCCTCAATAATACTGGCCTGGAATCGATCAACTGCTTCCTCCTCCTCCTCAAGTAGCCTCTCCTTGATAATACTGGCCTGGAATCGATCAACTGCTGCCTCCTCCTGCTCTTCAAGTAGTCTGTTTTTAATTATACTGGCCTTGAATCAATCAACTGCTGCCTCCTCCTACTGCTTCTCAAGTAGTCTGTTTTTAATTATACTGGCCTGGAATCAATCAACTGCTGCCTCCTCCTCAAGTAGCCTCTCCTCCATAATACTAGCCTGGAATCGATCAACTGCTGCCTCCTCCTCAAGTAGCCTCTCCTCAATAATACTGGACTGGAATCAATCAACTGCTGCCTCCTCCTGCTGATCAACTTGTCTCTTCTCAACAATACTGGCCTGAGAGGCGAGCAATCTACTGCTGTCTCCTCCTGTTCCTCGACTTGTCTCTTCTCAACAATACTGGCCTGAGAGGCGAGCAATCAACTGCTGCCTCCTCCTGCTGCTCAACTTGTCTCTTCTCAACAATACTGGCCTGGGTGCAATCAAGTGCTGCCGCATCCTCCTTGTAAACTTTTTTTTTTTTCAATATTTTTTGTCACTATTTTGGTAGTTTTATTTACTGAACAAAGAAAAAACTCAGCTCACCATAGGTGGTTTGTTGTGTGATGGTGGACGTTCAGGCAGGAGCAAGTGGAGTAGTAGCGGGCCGCACCTGGTAATAATAGTAAGAAGGAGGAGAAGATCCACAGTGTCCAAAAAAAGTTTTGTTGTCTTTATTATGAGACATATAAAAAGTTACAAAAGATAAAAACGTAGGCCTACATGTTTCGGGGAAACACACCCCCTTGATCACGGCACGGCATATTTAATTATTATTTCAATAATTAATTTTTTTTTTCCATTATTTTTGCACTTTCACCCCCCACACACTTTTTTCATTGTAATATCAACTGCAACTAAACGAAACTATACCCTATCACACTCCCACTATTGGAGCTGCAATTATTCAGCCGTTAGAGCAAGGTTCGTTTTCGGTTCGGTTCGGACCAATCCGAACTTCACGAAAGTTCGCCGGATTGAACCGAACCGAACTTTTCAAAAGTTCGCTCATCCCTATCTGTGTCAGTAAGTGTGTGTGTCAGTAATGTGTTTGTGTATGCTAGTGGTGTCTCAAGTGAGCCGGCCTTAATGGCAATGACACACTGAGGCAGGTGGGATTTCGAGCGAAGTCCACAGCGGGGTGTAAGTTTACCCTTAGCATAAGTTTACACAATATTTATTTTCAATTAATCATGGCCGTTGTTGCAAATTGTAACACCGGCTGTGAGTAATTGAAAATATACATTGCATTTACTATGGAATTTACTATTTTCTATGGAATCTCGGTTGGAGTATGTATACTCCAGCCGGGGTTCCTTGCAGCCGCACGAAAAACTGATGTCAGTTTTAAGCGGCCAACATTCATTGAATCGCGGCCACACAAGACTGACAGAGCAGACAATGTAAAGTGCAGCTCTGGAAGCACTTTACATTGTCTGCTATGGTGATTTGGAATACTGGCACACCTGAATGTGCCCGCATTCCAAATCAAAAGAAATGAAGTTCACCTGGGATGAACTGCACTGACACCGGCTGTCCTGTGACACGTTTGTGTGTCATACGCTGTGTGAAGCCAGCCACAAAGTGTATTTTTTACCATTGAACATCATTTTACAATTTACACAAATAGATAAAAATTAGATTTACACAAATTAGATAAATTAATGAGCTGACTAGGTTCTAGTTAGGGGTAATGTATTTGTGTAAAATAACTTAGCACTGTACAACCAATTGGACAATATATACATAACAGGAAGCCTTTATTTTCATATGACATACTTACACTAAGAAATCATGTTATCACTCTATGCTCTTCATTATCATATAAAGGAATCATTCATGAATGAAGCATAGCAAGGTAGCCATAAATAGCCCTAGTACTTTCATATTTGTTATTTCTGTAGATTAAGTGAGCCAGGCAGAAATACCCAATGTATCGTTTTATAACAACAGCTATACATAAAAAGATTATTTCTCAAAAGGCATTTTTCCCTGACAAGTATTTGAATCAAAATTTACTTTATAGGATAATGCATCCTCCTGGATTCTCAGTAAGGCCTTAATCAAATTTCTTAATTTTCCTTCTAAGATTTTATTAGTCATTTGTTTCGAGTTAATGCTCAGTCAGTTAAAACAACATGCCCCCTACTGATATGAACATTTCCATATCCCTTGTAAGCGTTATGTGTGGAGAAACGACAAATCCTCAGTGGAGCTATCATCATTTACTTCTTTGTAATATACACATAAGAGCGATTAAAAGCATATCTGAGCCAATTAACCTATTCTGAATTCTTAATAGCAGAAATATATTCTCGTATATCATTCAATAGAATAGATCCAGATTGAGTTGTATATTATTTCCACAGCGTCAGTCATTCAGTAACCTCATCAGTTTCTAATGACCCAGTGTCTTTCTCTATTTCATTGCTATACGGCACAGCATTCCAGCATGACTAATTTATAGATTTTAATTAGATAAATGCAGAGGCTCAATTTAACTAATTAAAAAATAAGATTGCTACTGTATATCCAAGAAAAGACTGCTGGGTTTTCTTCCACATCGTCCTCCTCTACCAAGCTCTGAAATGGGAATGTATTTTGTTCTTGAGTCATCTATAGAATATAAAGCAGCGTTCTACAATAAAAGAGCAAGATACATCACATAACACTGGAGCTTGTATCAAAATGAACAAAATGAACAATCAATAATGCAGTGTCAAATACAAGTGCAAAAGTAAAAAGGAAAAGAAAAACTCTTCCCATTCAATGGATAAATCCTTAAATAAAGAACCTGTCAATAAAAACATCAGAGGGATAAATTGCCTTACGCATATTGCTGTCTAAATTTAGCTTTGCCGGGCCATATAGAGGGGGGTCAACCAAGCTACAGGCCAACTACATTCTAAATGTGTCTTCTTAGGCTAGGTTCACATGACAATTTTACTGTTTACTAGGTTCACATGACAATTTTACTTTTTACTAGGTTCACATGTCAATCTGTTTAATGTATCTTTTTTAGGCTGGGTTCACACTACGTATATTTCAGTCAGTATTGTGGTCCAGGAGTGGATTAAAAACACAGAAAGGCTCTGTTAACACAATGTTGAAATTGAGTGGATGGCCGCCATTTAATGGCAAACATTTGCTGTTATTTTAAAACAACGGCTGTTATATTAAAATAATGGCAGTTATTTACTGTTATATGGCGACCATCCACTCAATTTCAACATTGTGTGAACAGATCCTTTCTGCGTTTTTAATCCAATCCTGGTTTTGGTTGCAATATGAGGACCACAATACTGACTGAAATATACGTAGTGTGAACCCAGCCTTAAGAGGGAGGGAACAGAAGCGAAAACTAATGGTAAAAACGGATGCTGATCGGTTTTCCATTGACTTACATTATTTATAAAAAGGATCCCCTTTTTTTTGTTTGTTTTTAAAATTTTGTGACATGGTTAACCACGTTTTTCTGTACGTTTTCAAAACGGATAGAGTGAGACTAATTGCAAAATCATGATGTGAACCAAGCCTTATGCATTTTTTAAAAGATCTGCTGGATGGTTAAAAGTTGCCTTATATGCATATGTACTTTTATTATTTGTACTATGCATTTAAACTGTGCATCTCACTGCACAGTATGACTTTATAAAAGTGACTCTGTACCCACAATCTGCCCACCCCAAACCACTTGTACCTTCAGATAGCGGCTTTTAATCCAAGATCTGTCCTGGGGTTCATTTGGCAGGTGATGCAGTTATTGCCCTCAAAAACAACTTTTAAACTTGCAGCCCTGTGTCAAACTGGTGTGGCCTAGAGTGTCTGTGCATTAGGCTGGCACAACCTCTCTGTCCCTCCTCTCCACCCTCTTCACCATTAGGAATGTCCCAGGCAGGTTTTCTCCTATTCAACAGCTGTGAGAACACGGCACATGGGCTGGATCGCTAAGGCACATGTGCAGTGTTCACTGCAGAGGAATAGGAAAAATCCTGCCAGGGGCATTCCTAATGATGAAGACTGTGGGGAGGAGGAGGACGGAGGGGTGGTGCAAGGTTAGGGCACAGATACTCTAGGCCACGGCAGTTTGACACAGGGCTGCAAGTTTAAAAGTTGTTTTTTAGAACAATAACTGCATCACCTGCCGAACGGACTCCAGGACAGATCTTGGATTGAAGGTACAAGTGATTTGTGGAGTTACAGATTGTGGGTACAGAGTCGCTTTAAGCTATGTTGTGGTCACTTGACAAGCTTACTAAGGGTCAAAGAAATTAATTTCTCCTTAAAATACTAAACTATAAAAACTTATTAGTACAGCGATGGCCATTTGAGGCAAACTAGAGTATAGTGCCTGCTTCAGGCTTGTTTTATATACCTACTGAAAGACTCACTTGTAAAAGGGTTACTTCCCCTTACAGGCAGCTGTGTTCTCCTCTAGCAGATTAACCCTGTACAATCAGCTGTATCCCCCTCTGTAAGCTTGGCTTCAGAAAACATATAAAAATATTATTACATGGCTGAAAAACAATATTTTGTACTAGGTAAATGCAGCGTTCTGATACAATGGACATGCTGCAGAAGTATTTAGGTTGTAGTGTGGCTTCAGATTGTCTCCAGTCCAGTTTCCAGTCTCCAGTTAATCCTGTCTGGGTGTCATGAGATAAACATGTCTAAAATATTAGCTATTGTCTAAAATTATTGCGCCGGTCTGCACTACACTTGCCAAGTAGGGAGGAACTGCAAGAGACAATAGGCAATACTAGTGTTGAGATGTGGTGGCTCATAAGTGACATTAATACCGGATCTAATATTTAAAGCAGTGTTTAAACTCCAGTCCTCAAGACTCACCAACATGTCATGTTTTGAGGATTTCACAGGTGATATAATTATAGTCAGTGCCCCAGTAACTGCCACAGCTGTTCGTTGTATGGGACATCTGCAAAACATGACCTGTTGGTGGGTCTTGGTGGGACTGGAGTTGAGAAACACTGATTTAAAGTGTTCTTCATTTATCAAAACTTTTGTCATGTCATGCACACATGTCAAAAGTTTTGATTGGCTAGGATCTTAGTGTTCAGACCCCGATGGATCACTAGACATTGCTGAGGGAAGCACATGGTAGCACACTTCTCTTCCTGGCTGGCCATGATCTCTACCCAGCTGTACTGGAAAAGATACATAGACTTGGAGCCTGTCCAGTGCAGCTGGACAAAGAGCATAGCCAGCCATGATGTGAAGGGCTACCATCTGCTTTGCTGGGTAAAATATTGTGATCGGTCGGGGTCTAAACACTGGACACTAAAGGCTTCTAAGCTGTAAAAGCAACTCTTTTGTTGATACAGTTTTTCTTCTTTAAAACATACTTGAAAAGGTCATATAATGTATATTGTATATTATATATCAGCTAAGTGTTTATTCCCTTCTCTTAAGTTTCCTCAGTTTTCCTTGTTCTATTTATTTTCATGAAAAACCTACATAAGTTAATACCACTAATACTAAGCTAAAACGTTACCTACATGCAGAAAAACATGCCAAGTCATAACAGCCACACATCAAACAAAAAGCATGAAATTATATATTAAGGTCACAGTGACCGTCCCGGTGTGCTGCCAAATAGTCTCTCTGGCTTGCTTGCAACTTGGCTCCATTTCATTAATGATGCATATGCTAAATTAGTCCAAATAAGACTTTGCTGGATTTCAAAGTGCAGCACAGACTGGCAACATTACTTTTATGTACTTAAACAGGTGTGCAAAGTCTAAAGCAACTTATTATGGCAAATTAGTTCTGAAAAAAAGATCATTACAAGAACTGTATATGTGAATATTTAACCTAAGCAATGAGGTCACCAAAATAATAGTTCAATGATTCCAAGGACAGACAGGCCCTTCTGAGCTCTTCAGATACAATGAATATTTTTATTAGTGCTACCAGCCGAATACCAGCTTACCAAATGAATAGAATACTGTCACTTAGGAAAATTCCTCATGTACTTTGGACCCAGTCTGAAATTAAAGCTAGTAATAGACATACTGTATATTAAAGCATACCTCCAGCCAAAAAGGAAAACTTGACAGTGCTTCCAAACATCCCTATGTGTGGTAACTGTGTGCAGTCTTTAGGCTTCTTGTAAACGGCAGTATAAGGGCAGTATTTGAAAACCAAATTCAGAAGTGGGTCCAAAACACAAAAAAGGAACAAATCATTCCTACTATAGATTTTCTCTGTGTGTAATACCTTTCAAAAGTGTTCACATCCTAGTGTTCCCATATACGGTGTTTGTCTATTCCTGGGAAGGGTCCGGGTGTGAAGCACTGCAGGCAGGCTGGCCTGTCCCCAGTGGGAGGAAACCCCTGCCTCTCTATGATGTGGCTTTATTGATTCTAATGGAGCCACATCATAGAGGAGCGGGGGTTTCCTCCTGCTTCAGCCCAGGCCAGTGCCTGGGAATAAAACAGTGCTGTACATGGAAACCGGGCTGTGGTTCAAAAAAGGGACCGCGGCACTGGCTTCCCCGCACCGGTACCGTCCTATCAATGTGAAACTCTTAAAGTGAATGTACTGATGGTACAAATAACAATATTTTTTATGGTAACACAAAAGATCAAATCAGCCGATGAGCAGGCATTTGCTTGCTAATCAGCTGATCTTTGGCATTTGTACATAAGCCTGAATGGGTCTTCTTAGGAATTCTCATGAATGACAATCGACCATGTAAGAGGGCCTTAACAATGACTCTTAGGTTTGCAATATGAGTTCACCTTTTAGGTCTTGCCAGATCTAATATAGTTCCTATTCGTTTTACACTGACAGGCATAATACATTGCAATTGTATCTTCAAGTCCCTTAGGGCAGTGCTTCCCAACCTTTTCCACCTCGGGGCACCCCTTGGAAAAAAAAATTAGCTCGGGGAACCCCTACTAAATGATGTTCTACAAAATAAGAAAACGGTCATACAGTGACTCACAGGTGACGTCTTCTTTGATCTGAGGCGTCACTTTCCCTTTTCCTCTCCATCCAGTCCAGTCCTCCATGATGATTCCTTCCAGATATGTTTCATCTCTTCAGAACCTGCGAGACAAACAATTTAGGCTCCGCACATTTCTAGCAACTTCCTTTCCTTTCTCCCTCCTGTAGGCTCCCAAAGTAACTGCGCTGTTTGGTGTTGTGTGTAGTAAAGCGACTAGGAATGTGGGATGCCCCCTGTATGTAGGATCCCCTGCTGTTCCCCCATGAGCTAATAATGCCCCCAGAGGTGCCCCCATGAACTAATAATGCCCCCAGAGATTCCCCATAAACTAATGCCCCAAGAGGTGCCCCCACATGAACTAATAATGCCCCCAGAGGTTCCCCCATGAGCTAATAATGCCCCCAGAGGTGCCCCCATATACTAATAATGCCCCAAGAGGTGCCCCTATGAACTAATAATGCCCCCAGAGGTGCCCCCATGAGCTAATAATGCCCCCAGAGGTGCCCCCATGAGCTAATAATGCCCCCAGAGGTGCCCCCATAAACTAATAATGCCCCCAGAGGTGCCCCCTATGAACTAATAATGCCCCCAAAGGTGCCCCCATATACTAATAATGCCCCCAGAGGTGCCCCCATGAGCTAATAATGCCCCCAGAGGTGCCCCCTATGAACTAATAATGCCCCCAGATGTGCCCCCATGAACTAATAATGCTCCCAGAGGTGCCCCCATGAGCTAATAATGCCCCCAGAGGTGCCCCTATGAACTTATAATGCCCCCAGAGGTGCCCTCATGAACTAATAATGCCCCCAGACGTACCACTATATACTAATAATGCCTCCAGAGGTGCCCCTATAAACTAATAATGCCCCTAGAGGTGCCCCCATATACTAATAATGCCCCCTGCTCTGCCCCTAAAAAAACCAAACATCCTACTCACCTAATCAGCGCTGTGTGGCTGCAGGCAGAAGCTCTCCTCCTCCTCTTCTGGCTCCATCTTCCGAGCCGCGGGGTCGGGACGTCCGGCAGGCGTGATGACGTCACATCATCACGCCTGCCGGAGAGGTCATGTCCCGGCCTCCCATAGGCTGCTGGTATGAAGTGCCGACAGCCTATGGGAGGGAATGTAGGAGCAGGACGCTGACACTTCCTGCTCCTACATTATGCTCACTTTAATGTTCCGCCCGCTCAAAGTGCGGGCGGAACATCAAAGTGATCTGTGCTGGTTTAAGCTGCCCCCATTTAGGGGAGCATAAAGATAGTGACAGATTCCCTTTTAGAATAAAGCTCTATTTCTTATGCAAAAAGTTGGCGGTAATGACAATTACAACTTTTTGGGTATCAGATTGCATCTTACTGCACTCCTGTTTCTGTCATCCTCAGAACTAGGGTCAGTTGCTGACTGCTTAGCACCCTATATATTGCAGTCAATGACTAAATGGTTTTCCAGTCTTTTTTTCCAATGGCAACGTGATGAGTAGTTTAGTTGGCAGCTACAGGGTGAAGCAAAGGCCCAAAGGCCTGCCATCTTTCTCAGTAAAAAGGTGAATACTGTACACGTACAGTCACAACTGAATAGTATTTTTTTATCTCTTCATTTTTTCATTGTAACCATTTGGACTATTTCCAACCCACATCATAAAATAAGTTCAGGTTGTGATGCAAAAAAAAAACAAAAAAAAAACAAGGGAGAGCATTTATGTTCCCACTATATACTGAGAAGCGCAAACAGCAGCCGTTTTTGTAAAACAATGGCCGGAATTGAGGTTCATGGTCATAAATTGTTTCACAACCGCCATTGTTAGTGCTTCTCAGTATGTATCGGGAACATAACCTTAAAAGACAATGTACCCGACATACTAATAATTGATCTTCACCCATATTTTCATAACAGCCCCAGCTTACGAACTTTACGTCTCCGCTATTTTTGCGCTGAACAGGGGAAATACTCATCTGGCAGTAGCCAGCACACGAGGACGCGCCCCCACCAGGCACCTCGCACAGACAGCAGATGACTCAGCATCTCTGAGACCTCACAGCAGACCCAGTGCACGCTCCACAGCTCATCACTCTGCAGGAGAAAAACTATCTGGATTAAACTAACTACATCTGTCTACTAACACCATCTGGGAACTGAGATTGCTGGTTACCTATCTACTACAGCTCGTATGAATACTACACAGTTGATCATACTGTAAAGGCAGAAAACAACTAACACACAAGACCACACACAAATCTGGATAAAGTGACCACAACTTATCCACCAGACGTATCTTTATACATACAACGGTGATCCCCTACAACAGACTTGGGAGCACCCACAACATTCATCTGTAAATTCAACTTTTCCTGGATCAGACTGAGATATGTATCAAGGCATATCCCATTGATACTCCAACACTCTTCCTATTCGCTGAGGAACTGGTCGCCATAGAACAAGGGAAACGCGTTGGATAAACGGAAGAAGGGATATCAGAACCACGACTAAAAAACATCTATACCTGCCTTTCATATGCTACACACTTTGTATATTACCAGACACAGTGACAACTGACATCTGTGACGGGAAAGACCTACACAACCCTAGCACAGGGTCAGTCCCTCCTGTTGTTTGGGGACGCCTAAACCAGGGGGTCCCACTTCAGCAATAGGCAGGGTTAAACTAGGGGTAACCCATCTCGTACCTTTACCCCGTACCCCCTATATCTTCACCTATAATCATCTAAGTATAAAACCTGTCTTTCATGTTTGTGTTTAATGTACATATGAATAAATACATGCTATAAGACGTATTATAGCATTTTCACCACAGTCCCTCCACTTTGTTTATTTATTCTTAAAAAGCCTAGGACTGTGGGAACTCTCTACCCAAGTTTAATCATTAGGTTCCCCGACCCAACTGCTTAGCTATTTTTGTTGTTAGAAAAGTGTAGCAGTAGAGCTGCTTAAAGCACTAGTCGGAGCTTACAATGGCTCCTGTAAGATGATGGGTAGAGCAGCATGGTCAGGTGGTAGTAGTACAGTCTCTTAGTAGTGTGTTTTAAAACACCACTGGACAAAGTTTTAATAATATTTACATCTTAACTCCTTTCTTCATGTCTCCATATAGCCCAATCATCCTATATTCTTGAACTATTCTTTAACTAGCCATATCAAGCAGCCACATGAGTAGCTAAACTGGCCCTTTTGGCCACATCTCTATTTCCTGAAGGCCTGTGTTTGAACTCATTCCCTAGTTTCCATAGAAAGATGGTATCTACATGGTATGTAGAAAGTCATTTTTGACCGGTATAAGAGCACAAAATGAGGTCCATAAAAATATGGTTTAAAGAGTTTTATATAGAGAAACGTTAAAAGCCTGCACAGAACCCTAACCTAATCAAACACCTTTGGGGTGAATTGGAGAGCCAAACCTTTTTGTCTAACATCAGTGCCTAAACTCACAAATGACTAAACTAAAATTTCCACATACACAGTCCAAAACCTTGTGGAAAGCTTTCCATGAATAGCCACAATGTGATGGTCAGGTGTCCAGATACTTTTGGTCATATAGTGTATTAGTAAACAGTTATTTTATTTTAAGGTCTACTTTATTTTAATGTTAAAGTAATCTGGAAGGCGGCCATAGTATAAAATGCAAACATTGTCAAAAGTGCTGAGATCTCTGTCTGTACAACTATTATATTTAAAGACATTGGACCTGTATGTACTGTACTTACAACTATTTCCTGGAACACTGTTTTACTGAAAAATCTATGCATTCAGCTCAGCAATAAAAGTTGGTCAGCATTCAAGAGCACTTATCTTATCTTTTCTAAGTTAAAGGAACTGATACCCAAAAAAAGATTATATTTAAAATATAGCTCCTTCATTTAAAGGGGGATTATAATGTAATGCATATGCATACAATGCATATACATTTCATGCATCTACTACAAAGATAACAAGATGTTACATCTGTAAGTACTTTTAAACTGGCTAAGATGAAATAGCACAATATTTAACATATTACCTCCATGAAAGATTTGTAAATGTACAATGATGATTCATGACTTTAGCTGTTTTCACACATTCCATAGTGCCGTCCACAGATTACAGACCCATTAGGGTATGTTCAAACTGAGCAAATGTGACAGAATTCCGCATCGGAGAGCTCCTGCCTGCCTCATTGTTACACTGTTTGTCTATGGGAGGGCTCACACGCCTCCACTTCTGCTGCTCTCCACTCAAAGAATTGACATGTCAATTCTTTGAGTGGAGAGTGGAGGCGCGCAAGCCCTCTCATAGACAAACAGTGTCCCACTGAGGCAGGCGCGATTCCGCCACATTTGCTCAGTGTGAACATACCCTTAGTTTGAATGGCCTGATTCACAGTCCCTACGTGTTATATAGCCGTGATGCCTGTTCATTTATGAATAGGTATGTGCATTGGGGACAACTACGGATGCACTTCCATAGTGCTGTCTGTACTCTGGGTCCGTGCCTACAGGCAGCCTACGGAACATGTGAATGTAGCCTTAAACTAGTAATTTCTTCTTAATAGGATTTATAAAATGTTAAGGGTTATGTTTTTCCTCACTCACATAATCAGTTTAACCCTGGGATTGGGAATTATGTTTTTAAAGACATGTTCACACAATCTCATGTAATTTGTCTGCAATAATGGAGCCAGCAAAAAAGACTCTCTATAAAAGGCTTAATAATAGAACATGTAAAAATATTTCTACAAAAATATTACTGTCAAACTGTTTAAATGAATACAGACCTCATATGGAGAGGACAACTTGTTATATGAGATTTGATAAAACTCTGTCAACACCTAGAGTTATAGCTTCTCGGGTGATTCCTCACATTTAAATGAGAAAGTAAACCATGTTAATCAAATATAGACATATATTTAAAACACATATAGGGGGGGGGGGGAGATTTTATATTTCATATGTCTATTATTTTTCATTAAGGTGATGCAGTTGCATAGAACATTTTGGGGTCCTTTCATCAAGGATGCGCCCCAAGTGTACACCATAGAAAAGGTGCAGATTCTTACCTTTTCCATGGCATATGCCAGCCGAAAGACCTGCTTGCCTCATGGGGGCCTTATTTATGATGGTTTATGCCTGCAAACAGGTGTAAGCTATGCAAAAATCTACACCAGGTCAAGAGCAGGTATAGGTTTCTGTGCAACCCCTGCAACAGGCGCTGGTCCTGCCGCTTTTACTAAGAGGCATGTGCAAATCTTGACAAGTGTCCCCCATTCTCCTTGCCATACCAATGCATTCATGAAGGTCAGTTTTATTACCCTCTGTTTACCCCTTATTGTCCCTCTGCTGTTTTAGGTGTCATGACAGTAGTTCAGACACCTGACCCACAATGGTTATGCAGTTGATGGGTATAGAAGGAGCAGGAAATGCACTTCATCCACGATCACCCCTTTCCTAGAGTCTGTATGAATTTTAATGTCTAATCCAGGATTAAATGCCCAGGATTAAATCTCCTGTTCCCATTACATGTTAATTTTCTGGGGGCTGATAGGGTGTGTGATATTGGGACCAGCATAATGAATATATAATAGTAAATGACAATGCACAGTATCTATTCACCCCTGGACAAACGGGCACCAGTCTTGTGGTAGTACGGTAGTGAAGTGTGAGGGTGCAGGTGCAAGTGCGGCGCAAGTAAAGTAACAGAGTCCAGCACCTAAACAATAGTGGAAACTTTATTTGTAGAAACTTCAGTGCAATACAATAAAGCACAAAAGAGGGACTGCTCACAGGTGCTAGTGCAATAGAGAACAATGCTTGAGGTAGGCTTTAAGTTGAGGTGAAGTAGTAGGATAAGACTGAGTGTAGAAAGGGTAGTGTAGGGGTTGTGAAGGGGCCCTTGTCTTATAAGTACAGTACTCCACCAGGATTGTGTGGCTTATATACTTGAGATAAGAAATCCTAATATATATATATATATATATATATATATATATATATATATGTATATGCTCCACACATACTGTATGACTGCCTCCTGCCCAACCAGCTCAGAGACCACCAGGTTGGGTAATACGTGTCCTATATCTCTGTGTCTAGGAAGAGCTAACTCCTGAAGGTTTCTCCAGGTAGTCGAGCGTAGTCAGTAGAATACTTAGGCACATAGAAACTTTGTTCTACTGGGGATCAGTCCATCTTCCTTCCCTTTAGGAGATGACTGTCCTGACGTTAAGAAGGATCCCAGGTCTAGACAAGGGTTTACCCAGCTTCATAATTACCCCACTTCTAAGGGTCTAGCACTTCATACGTACTGTTATCTCAGTCTCTCTTAAAGAAAGTCAGTCTCAGTCCCTGTCATGGGCTTTGGCCTAAGCTAAGCCCACTCAGTCACTGCAGCAGGAACTCTCGGCTTGTCTGTCTCACTATACACATTAACTACATACACATTGACTAAAGAACTCACTAACCAGGAATCTACCTCACCTTATATAGGGTTGTGTCACAGGAAAATAGAAGAGTAAAGAGTGTGTGAGGTCTGCACCTGTGACTGGTCAATACAACAAACAGGTAAACCTTGACATACTGCAGCTGGGCACAGGGAGAGAAGTGAGACACCTAGTGGAAATCACAGCTCCTAGCTCTTGGTGTGGCTCCTGACAGAGGTACTTTCACAAAGGTGGCTAAAAACTTAATGAACCACCTGTACTGGGACACTACAGTATGACATGCATGCACTTACAACATTCAACAGCCTAGGTGTATCACCACTCTCTATAGGAGAGGCAGTCCAGTCATTGATAGCAGTCCTTGATCCTATAAGTAGCTTTTGGGACTCACTACACATGTTGTCAGTTATGTTGGCACCGACTACATTTGTAAAATCCGAGTCTATAGATGTTCGCTCTGCATGTGCACAAACTTGTGATTTATATTTCTTTCTTTTTTTTCCCCTCACACGCTTTCTCTGCAGCTAGAAGAGGAAGTAAAGGACAGCAGTAATTCATGTCTCCCCCCTACTCTGCTACTTAATGAAATGAAGTGTGCAAAGTGCAACTAAAGCTACCTAACAGTATGGTGAGTTCCTTCTGTTTATTCTAGATTTCACCACCCTAAAAGGTTTTAAAGTAGTTCTCTGAAGATACAATTTATGTCCTGCACTTCCTTACAGCCAGCATGTTACATTGACTACTTATTTATGAACATGGCATGTCAACCCAAGCTTTTGAAGCTTTATTAAGCGTTATGGAAACTTGGAGTCAGTAGCCCCAGATTCTAAATCAGACTCAGGTCTGGATTATAAGTTTAGCATTAAGGCTATGTTCACACAACATGAGAGACCGGCCGTTCCGTGACCCCGGCCGGGTCATGGAACGGCCAGTCTCTGCACGGATCATCCCGGCCAGTACTGCAGTACCAGCTAGATGATCTTTGGGCCGCAGGGTTCTGATGCGGGCTCATCAGCCCGAGCCCGCAACAGAACCTCCCACAGCACACAATGAAGCAAGCGACCGGAGCCGCTCGCTTCATTGTTTGAACTGACAGGGTTTCCTACGGCCACAATTCACTGAATTGCAGCCCCAGAAAACTGACATGTCAGTTATTTGCGGCCCCGTACGGGATCCCGGCCGGAGCGTATACGCTGCGTATACGCTCCGTATGGGATCCCACAGAAGATAAGCCTATGTCCACACCGTGCACAGTACGGCCGTTGTTGCCGATGGCTTTTACGTAATGTGAACATAGCCTTAAGATGTATTCTGCTTTTTGCTAAATTAGTCATGTAAAAGGGCTGTAATACATACTGTAAACTTCTGGGTACATCCCATGTATTTTTACCCAGCAGGGTATTAATGGCCTAACTGCATTATACTAAAAACATGTAATGACAAACTATGGGTTTAAGTAAAATGACAACTAGATGAACTTGAAAGAGCTACCAATAATCAACACCATCAGGTTCTGCAGAGTGAGATGACTAAATACTGGCGAGACTCAAACAAACCAAGGGAAACCAGGAGAACAGAAGAGTGGTCAACAAGCTAGGCTCCAAAACCAGAAGAATATGTAATGTCACAGTCAAAAAGCTAGGGGGCTAAAAGGGTACGCAGGCCAATGGTCAGCAGCCAAGAGAGCACATATAGAAAAAAAAATCACCAGGCAAGGAGTTAACAGGATCTCTTTCTAATAGTCAGAAGCCAGGAGAGAATATATAGACAAAATCCATTAGCAAGCTGGTACAATATTCACAGTCTATGGACCAGAAACCAGGAGAGAATGTACAGACAAAATTAGCAGATGTCATGAATCCTAGCCCCTTACTATGTGTAAATGCTTATTTTAAATATTATGCCAATCAACAACAAGCAGAAGGAGTAGACTATCACTGATTGTACGGAGTTACTCTTCAAAGATATCTGCTACAATGTCTGTTCCTATTGACCCAGGATAACCTGAGCCTGACTTTGTGAAGTGCAGACTTCTAATGTCACAGATCATTGACTTGGTAAGGTGTTAAAAGCCTAAAGAAGTTAGAAACCAGGGTCAGGCTGCAATGACAGCTAATGTGTGCACTTATGGTCCTGTGCTTACAGAAATCATATGATGACTTGTTAAAGGGGTTATCCAGCCACTTTCATCCAGGGACAACACCCCTTTTGTCTCCAGTTCATTTGCGGTTTACAATTAAGCTCAATTCACTTCAATGGAACTGAGTTGCAAAACAAGATTTGGGTTGTCTCTGGAAGAAAGTGGCCATGTTTTTTTTTTTATCCTGGACAATCCCTTTAATGAGAGTGCTGAAAAAGTTTCCAAATATTCATCAGAATAATGTGCACTATAAAGCATATGAATGCAAAACTGTTATCAAGTTTTTGATGGACTTTAATGGTCAATTGTGCCTGCAATCCAAATAAATTAAAATGGTGTTCCTGTAGCCGATATAGTACAGTAATATTGGTCGCAGGAACATGTCAAACAATGGAGGCTGTTTATACATGATGTGAACATAAACCATTAATGTATAATATCCCTTTACATTTTTTTTTACAACATTGTCAGTGTTCTGCCCATCTCTGTAATGTTTTCCCTCTTTTTCCTGTCAATTATTCCCTCCAGCATTTTATTTGGTTTTGAATGGAGCCAAACTGTGATTTAATCATTAAGCAGGATATTGAGATAAAGCTGCAGTCATTGTTTTCTTATTATTACACTTAGCGAGTAATTGAGCTCTACAACACAGCCAATAATTTAAATTGATAGGAAAGAATAATAGATGGTGTTTATACTTCTATGTGTTACTAAATTCCACTTTGTGCACATTCAATTCTTACCACGCATGCTGGGTCCCACCAAGGTTACATTGTGCCTCCTGCTGGACTAAATTACCAGCATGAAGGGCTAAATAGCACCTCCTATACTATCAGTACATCTTCTTCCACATTTGTTGACATAGTCCACATGGACAGGTGCCACACTGCTCCATCCTAGGACAAGAATATAGCCTGCCAGTCTTCGCTGAACATGAGAAAACCTGCTATGGATATTAAAAAGACACAACTTTCAGAAATTCTTAGATGAATGCTGCTATCTAAGCTAAAATATCTACTCGTTACTCCCTGTGATGCCATCCCGCTATATAACGCTATCATAGAACGCCTGAGAGGGTGGGAATTAGAGCAATGGCAGCTCTGGAATGTAGGTGGCTAAGGGGTAGGTATAGGATTTTAGGAATTATTATTATTATTATTATTTTTATTATTATTATTTTGCTACACTGCCCCTTGATTATTATTTTTTTAAGGCCAGAAAACTAGTTGAAGGGTGTACAGTATTTCACTGAAACATAACTTTTCATATGTTGCAACCCATTGTGAGACTAACAATTCATTCCATACTTGTTGTTATCTATTCTGTCTCCTTTCCTTAGTTTTGAGCTGCTGCTTTCTGCTGAAGACACAAAAAACAGTGGGTGAGTTTCTTTCTCCATCTCCCCTCCTCCCTTCTGAAATGGCTGTCCCTATCTGCAACTTTGTAGCAACGTTGTAATGGTGGGAGAGATAATTACAGTGAGTTCATCAGCAAACAGTTTAACCCTGTGGGTATTACAACGAAGCTACACAGTTGTAGATAAAGCCTGCCAAGGACTTGTTTACAGCAGCCATCTTGAAAGGGAGGGGGAAGGAGGGGGAGACAGGGAGAAAAACTCGCACACAGATTTTTGTGGCTTCAGCAGAAAGAATCAACTCAAAACTGGGGGAAGGAGACTGAGTAGATAATAACAAGTATGGAATAAATTGTTAGTCTCACAATAAGCAGCAACATATGAAAAGTTATGTAAGAGCGGAATACCCATTTAGGGTTATGTTCCCAATAAGTATTTTTAGGTAAAATAGAGGCAATTGTTTTTAAGAATTATTATAGGAAAAATTCCTAGAGCGGGATGAAAAAGCCAGGGGCCACTTTGTTTGTTTGTTTGAATTTTCCTCTGTTTGTAGGTCCCTGGAGCTCCAGTTGGCGTCTTTATTTCTTCTTCACATCCTGGTTTGGGCTTCCTATGATGCACTTTAGCTCCTGTGACGTCTTACCCCACCCCCCACCCCCTTTAACACACACACACCTCTTTTCAATCATGGTCAGTTCAAACACACAGTTCTCAATTTGCTGCACACACATACTGTAGTTTCACCTTGCAATGTAAGTAGTATACATTGCACAGTGAGCAGGATTGCTGTTACTGATTAGGTCAGGGCTGAAGGGCTGGGGAGAGAGGAGGGAGAGAGATAAGACAGAATTCCTGACAGGCAGCAGTCATGGAGTAAATAGCTAATGATAACAGGATTAATTTACTCACTGACTGTACTGGGCACCGGGAGAGAGGAGGAGGGAGGGTGAGGAGAGGAGTCCCTGTAACTGCTGAGGAAAGGGAAGGAGATTCATTCACTGACTCTGTAGAACTGTAAGATGGCTTACAGCTTGCTCAGCCAATCAGAGCTAAGCAAGCTGAGTCACCAGACAAGGGAGGCTGGCCTAACCGGCCTCCCTCTTGATGACATCATTGACAGAACAGCCTGTGGTCAACAGTCATTAGGTAAGAATGAGTTGACTTTACTTTCTGAGGGGGAATTGAGGGGGCAAAAGATAGAGAAAGGGGCAAATAGGTGACTGAAGCATATTACAAACTTATATACAGTAACTTTGTAATGTGTTTCATTTTCTAGAAAAAAGTTTTTCACCGGAGTTATCCTTTAAGGCCATTGCATTACTGTAAAATACCAATTTAGCAAGACCCCCATGATAGGATCTTTTCAAGAAAAACATTACATATTGCATCACATGACAGTCTAGACAGATGAAACAACTGAATAATCAAACACATGACAATTTCTTTCCTAGAATATTTGTGCTTTTGTCTATATTTTATTTTTGTCCTTAAATGGCATGTTTTAACACTTTACATGTATATCCATTACATTAACATGATGTATTAACCAACGCCATGTGACTTATCACCTGTGTACCCTAAAGAACTCACAGAAGTATCCAATGCACCTTGACATAGGTAGCAGCAGTAGGAGTTGACACTTCTACTGCTTTGGCTTGTTATTTTACCTAAAAACTCATTGAACAAAAACAGTTCTCTTGGGATGTCAATGTACAGACTCCACTCTGGGCCGGGCCCTTCTTTTACAAGTGAGGTTCAAACTGCAAGAACCTTTCCATCTTCTCTATCCTAATACAGACAAGTACAAACTGTATCTGTTCTTGTACAAATCAGTCCACATTACCAGTCATAGTTCCTTATTCTATATTCTGGGCATTGTGCCATTGAATAAAGACAAACATAAAGTACAAATATAAACCTGTAGCAAAACTTGTGTACACCTTAGATGTAAATACCTGCCATCACATCTCCACACCCCCTATTCATAATTAGGGGGTTCTATGCTCTGTTGTATACGGGCAGTAGAAGAGCTGCACTATGCGCACAGCTGTTCCTGTTGGGCACTCTCGAAATAGGTTTACCAGATGCCATACCCAATGCTAAAGCCAGAAAGCATCAGACACAGCATCAGCTGTTTAAAAAGACCTCCTTTTCTGTCTTTCTAGCATTGGGTATGGCAGGGCCGTAGCTAGGGGGGGGGGGGGGGTGGCGGGGGTGGCACCATCACAGGGAGCAGAGAGAGAAGGATCCCAGTGGATGAGGCAGCCTGGAAGCTCCTGCCCTCTGTCAGTTTGGGGAGGCAGGAGACGATTTTTACTTCATCAAAAGAGGTATTTCCCATACTGTACTGTCTCCTGGCTGCTGTTTAGCTATATTTTGCGCAGAATCGCGGCGTTTTTACCGTGATTTTGCGCAAATCAGGGCTAAACAGCAGCCAGGAGACAGTGTAGTAAAGAGATGGTGAAGGACCTTGACATGTGACTATGATGTTACCGCAGGTCCTGTATGTATACTGCACTATGGAGGAGGAGGAAGAAAGAAAATACAGGTGTGTTGGAGGGGGAGGACAATCAGGGGTGCACAGTGTGGGAAGGGGGGTGAAGGTTGCCCAGTGTGGAGTGAGGAGGGGACAGGGGGGTACAGGGTGACACCAGTCTGGGATGGGGGAGACACATAAAACAGTTGGGGTCCAGTGTTTATTTAGGGGTCTGGTTGTACATTATTCTATACTTAACCCCTTAATAACTGCCCTCTCCAAATATATATCACATTTATATAAACCTCACCTACTATCTGCAGGGGTAGGAAACCTTGGCTCTCCAGTTGTTGCAGAACTACAACTCCCATCATGTCTAGACAGCCAAAGTTTTAGCTTTGACTGTCCATGTATGATGGGAGTTGTCGTTTTGCAACAGCTGGAGAGCCAAGGTTCCCTACACCAATCTATGAAGCACCTGTATCTGTATATACAGCGACCATGATACAAGAGTCATTTTTCTAAATTATTTTTATTTTGAATTTGGTGATGGATTACCTTACTGGAGGTATTGCTGCTGTTGTCTCCGCTGCTGAGTGGAGTTGATCGAACAACAGGAAATCTTAGGTTCTATAGAACTCGAACATCCATGAACCTGCCACATTAGATTGCTGATGCCTTCCATGTCCGCGGGGAAGGAGGAGAGTGCCCGGGTACCGCCTGGAATTCTGGGATTCAGCCTAGGTAATAGGTAATAGGCTGAATCCCGGAATTCCAGTCAGTACCTGGGCACTCTCCTCCTTTCCCACGAACCGGGAAGGCATCAGCAATCTAATGCGTCAGGTTTGTGACTGTTCGAGTTCAATCGAACCTAGGATTTCCCGAGGTTTGATCGACTCTACTGCTGAGCGTACCTGTGCATTAGGAGACCGCACCACAGAATCACATTATACTGGGGGTCACACTGGAGATAGATCAGGAAGATTCACCTCCTAATTCACCGGTACAGACAGCAGGGAGCGGAGACAACGGCGCCTCCTCGGGTACAGACAGCAGGGAGCGGAGACAACAGCGTCTCCGTTAAGGTACTTAGGGACCAAATTTTAAATGGGAAAAATGGAAGTACTTTAAAAAATGCTGATTGAGCCCAGAGCTGCCTGATAATCACTCTTCATAAAAACATTTCAGGTACACAGTAAATATGACATTATCTATCCCATATTGTGAACACCACACTAGTGCTGCCAGGAGAGATAAGCGAATCTCTCATCTAAACTTCATAAAAAAAAAATATTGAGTCTTTGCCCCGGGTGCAGGAGACCCTAGCTACACCTCTGGGGTATGGCATTGGGTACATCTGAAGAGAGCAGCAAGATTGGTCCTAACAAGACTAACTTGGATATGTGACATGGGGTGGCATCGATGGAGCCACAATGTGAGTGAAAAATTTCAGCAGAATTCAGCCTTTGTGTTTTTTTAAATGAATTTGCACCGTCTAAAAAATTGTTTTAGTAAGTTAGTAATTATTTTAGCTAAAATATATTAAATGGAATCTGCTAGGTCCCTGATGTCCTATAAAATACCCCAGAACCTGGGATCTGTAGGGCACAGCATTTAGACGCTATGCCTATAGCTTTCCTCTGATGCCACATTTTCATTAAAAACAACCCTGTCTGTCTGGCCTGTGCTGGATAAGTGGGCATCAAGATTGGTCCTAGCAGCATATATTCACACTGCCCGTGCCCTTCTCTTACCCACTCAAGTTTACCCAGTACTGAAATCATTTTTAATGAATATGCAGCATCAGAGTAAAATTATAGACACAGCATACGTAATTCTGGTTCCTATGGCTATGAGCAGCTTTTAGACCATAAAGGAGATATCTTTCTTTTAGGACAGGGAAGGGGAACCCTCAGCCAAAGCTTTGGCTGTCTAGGCATGATGGGAATTGTAGTTCTGCAATAGCTGGAGGGCCGAAGGTTCCCTATCTCTGCTTTATTACACCGGATACAATATGTAGTGGTGGTGATAGAATTTTTCACTGTGTGTTTCAGATAGAGCATTGAAATTTATACAGATATATGTGTAACTTATCTAATAGACTCACAGAGAGCACAGATTTAATACGGTTTTGGCATGGATACTGATGTAATAATATTAGACTTCAAAATAAGCAATAAAAGAGATCTGACACAGATTTGTAGCTTGGCTTGGATAGTAAAGTAAAAATGCCTATGTCAGCAATGAATCACTTGCCTCTGGACAGACTTCATATACCCAAATGTCTGTCCTGCATGAGTGATTTACAGCAATACATGACATAATTTCAGTTGCATTGTTTTATAACACATTGATCCCTAGATATTTTCTATGTACAGAAAAATAGAACTTTATTTCCCTTTATATGCTTGTGTAGAAGCTTTAAAGATGTAAATGTGCAAATATCTTAGAACATAAAAGATTTCAATTAATTAAATCACTATTGCAACATGTATGACGCCAGGAAGCATGTCTTCAAGGCTTTGCATTTTAGTTGTTGCCTTTAAACTGCTTTTTTCCATAGACATTATTAAGCTTTTCTAATACAATCAACCATGTTTAAAGCGACTCTGTACCCACAATCTGACCCCCCCAAACCGCTTGTACCTTCAGATAGCTGCTTTTACTCCAAGATCTGTCCTGGGGTCCGTTCGGCAGGGGATGCAGTTATTGTTCTAAAAAACAACTTTTAAACTTACAGCCCCATGCCCTACGGGCGTGGCTTGGAATATCTGTGCCCTAACTTTGCACCACCCCTCTGTCCCTTCTCCCCACCCTCTTCATCATTAGGAATGCCAATGGAACATTTTCTCCATGCTGAACATTTGCACAGGTGTCTTAACGATACAGCCCATGTGCCGTGTTCTCACAGCTGATGAATAGGAGACAATCTGCCTGGAGCATTCCTAATGATGAGGAGGGTGGGGAGGAGGGACATAGAGGTTATGCCAGCCTAATGCATACACAATCTAGGCCACTCCCGTAGGGCACAGGGCTGCCAGTTTAAAAGTAGTTTTTTAGAACAATAACTGCATCACCTGCCAAACGGACCACAGGACAGATCTTGGATTAAAAGCAGCTATCCGAAGGTACAAGCGGTTTGGAGGGGTCAGATTGTGGGTACAGAGTCACTTTAAAGGGGCACTCTGGAGAGAATAAAAATGGTTTTAGAAAGTTATACAGATTTGTAAATGACTTCTAGTTAAAAATTTCAACCCATTGAGTACTTATCAGCTGCTCTATATCCTACAGGAAGTAGATTTATTGGGTTTTTTTTCAGAGTGGTACTGTGGTCTCTGCTGCCACCTCTGTCCGTGAGTCCAGTGAAGTAGCAAATCCCCATATAAACCTGTCCTGCTCTGTACATTTCCTGTAATGGTCAGAGGTGGCAGCAGAGAGCACTATGTCAGAGTAGAAAGAATACACAACTTCCTGCATGACATACAGCAGCTGATAAGTACTGGAAGGCTGGAGATTTTTAAATAGCAGTCATTTACTAATTTGTAGAAGAGACTCACAAAATTCTGGCGTAGCCTCGGCGCTGGACTTCAAAACGCGCTGCTCAAACACAATAATAAACTGTCAGGACTGGCAGGTTTAGACAAGACAAGAGACAGTGGGCCCTAGATCTGAACCCACCCACTGTCACCTGCCTACTTGCTTCAGTCGACCCTAGGCGGTTGCGGACAACCACAAAGACGTTCCCTACGCTACGTAAGTGAACACACAGAACAGTACAGACAGACGAACACAATAAAGAGTAATGGAACAAGCCAGGTCAAACCACACGGACAACGAAGTACAAAATCAGCAACACAACGGGATAGTCAAAAGTCAGGCGGAGGTCAGAACACGGGTACGTCAGGCAGAAAAGCATTAGGATGGGGTTCGCAGGAGTAGGACAAGGGGAGCTGGGACCAGGAGTGACCCTAATTAACCAGCACTGGAACTCTTCCTTAACTTTGCTTTATACACTGAGTAAGAGCCCAGTCCGGATCCTCATTGGAGCGGCGCTCTGATTCTCCAGGCTGCAGACAGGCAGAGAAACCAGTCAATCACAGAAACCAGACAGGTGTAAAATCAAGCCCAGAAGCTTCTCAGCTTGACTCCTGCATGTCCGGAAGCTGAGAAGCAATCGGGTGTGGCACACAAAAGCAAAACACCAGGCCCAGTTCAGACCAGGCTACTGCAGATTCCTGACATAAACAAGTTTTATCAATAATTCCTTTCACTCTGGAGAGTAATTTTCGAAGTCCAGCGCCGAGGCCACTCCAGAATTTTTTGAGTCTCTTCTTCAAGGATATGCGAGTGATGGCATCTTGACGGGAGCCGTCCATCGTATGCTGTAAGCCTGGCTGCGGACCTTTACAAATTCTATAGCCCAACTAGTGTTGTGCCTTCAGTTCGCACAACACCAAAAGGTTAGTTGCTTTTTGTTCGCCGTTTTTTATCAATTCAGAACCCACAATACTGCACCATAAGCGCCCCTCTCTTTTTTCCACACATGTTTGTCCGTTTGCATTTACAAATTACCTTTAAGAATAAACACAATGGTAAAATCCCACTGCCATTACCTTACCAATGTGTCTATAAAACCCCCTGAGGAATATGACTAACAAGTATAACTAAGGTTATAATATTTTATTTCATGAACATTAAATTAAATTGTTCTAACATTAATCTGTTCATAATTTTTTTCTGCAATAGTCATTTTATTAGATGTCAAAGGAATTACAGGTAGGTGTTAGGCCATTTTCAGATGTGACAGATTTGCTGCAGATTTTCAGTGTGAGTTCAGTAGTGAAAACCTACAACACATTATGGTACAGTAAAAACTCATTTCCATCTAGAAAAAAAAATCTATGTGGTTTTTAGGATGTTTGGATTTTCAAAAGATATTGAGAATCAAGATAATAAAAAATGAGGATGGGAAAAAGAGCAGAGAAACAGTTCTTTGTTCTTCTAGACTATTTCTCAAAGTGAACACCAGATCCTTAGTTTGCAGTCATTACTCTTCATATTTTATGGATATTTAGCATTGGTACATGATTTACTGTAGTCAAGGTTCTTTATGTTGGTGTCTTCCCTTTCTATCAGAGGTTTCTGTAGTTTAGAGAGTAAGAATAGTGCAGTGATCAGTCATGTTCTTAACATCAAACACATAACATTATAGGTCAATGGGGTCCATCAGCGTCCATCTGGGAAAGCTGTCATTATTGTATTATGTTCAATCTGTTTTATCTTGTATTACATTTTATAGAAACAAGGGAGGCTTGGTTCACAGTGCATTTTTACTGTCCATTTAATGTACATTTAAAGGGGGAAAAACCGATGCAAAACCAGATTTTAAAAAACTATACTGTTGCACGCCATACTGCAGGATTAATTCTCCATTGACTTATACTATATATAAAAAAGAATTAGAGAACACACACACAAACAAATATACCCCGGCATGGGGTCACCTTATCGTTGGAGAGGTGGTTTACGTTGTTTGCAAATGGTGACCCAGAGCCCCATTATTTTTGTGGAAAATTTTTTAGCAGTTGGGGGGGGGGGATGCTTTTAACTATTTTCATGTCTGTAGTGGGTCTGTATCTTGCCATTGCGGTGAGCTGTTGCATTTTTGCGTTTTTTCGTGTGTTTGCAATTTCAGCCATAGCAACGTGCTCCTGCCTAGTGTGAACAGTGTTCTAGGAGAGCTGAGCAAATTTGTATTTTTTTCTGTGTTCCAGATGGGGGGAGTGGGAGTGGTATATATATATATATTATTTTTTATTTTTTTTATTATAATATAATTATAATTATATATTTTTTTTAATGTATACAAACACATGGGTGACCACCTTTACTTAGATGAATGCCGGATCAAAGGCAAAGTAACCAGTATTAATGACATTACCAATCAGAAATACTAGAACTAATGCGAAATACACATAAAAAGAGATCTCATTCCAAATTAACCCAGGATGTGTACTGGACACATTGTAATAGCACAAAAGATATGATGCCTCCTGAGTCTTTTGTAAAGGTCCTTTTAGATCAAAAGATTTGTAGGCCACGGGGGGGCTGCAAATGAGAGCGGTCAGCAAGGTTGACGGTTGGGTTGTAATGCCTTTACATGGCATGGAAAATCGAATGGCTAGGCTGTACAAACGATCCTTGTGTCATTCGTGCAGCCTTGGAAACTGACAGCACAGATATGTATATATCTGTGCTGTCAGTTTCCAGATCACAAGCAGTGTATATTTATGACAAAAATAGGTGGACTATGCACCACCAATATTACAGGGTCCTCAGTACATGACAGGGATATGAATAGTACCAACCAAAAAGGAAGGAAAGGACTGTCATATATTCTCACTGGCACGCTGAACAAATAAAGAAGAAAATATGTATCTTTATTTCAAATAAAAGTAACAAACATCACACTGGGACATAAACAGTTAAAAACATCTAAAAAATAAACACACAAAATGCACATTAAGGCCATGTTCCCACTTTGTAAGACACCGGCTGTTCCGTGACCCGGCCGATGTCAGAGAAGATCATCCAAGCCGGCACTGCAGTACCTGCTGGATGATCTTCACTGCCGCTGAATTTGGATGTGCGCCCACATCCGAATTCCCTGCAGCACACAATGGAATGTGCGGCTTGAGCCGCGCGCTCGGTTGTGTGAACTGATAGGGTTTTCTTCGGCCGCTATTCAATGAATAGTGGCCGCAGAAGACTGACATATCAGTTTCTTGCGGCTCCCCTAGGGATCCCGTCCGGAGTGTATACTATGTGTAAACACTCCGGCCGGGATTCCATAGAAGGCAAGAACACGTGTCTGTTGTTGCAAATATGCAACAGTTGCCTTGCTTACTACGTAGCTTACGTAGTGTGAACATAGCCTAAGGGGTTATCAGCAGGTTAGATATGTCTAACCTGCTGAAAGTTCTGCTTTAAAACCCTTTAAAGACTGTAGCATATAGACTGCAGGTATCTTTGTCATATTCAGCCATTATTAGTTGAAATGATAGAATTTAAAATGGCAGTTGGCAGCTGGAGACCTGGTGCAATAGGGGATGGAGCCAAAGAAGGATTTGAGGACGGCTGCTGCAATTTCTGAGGAACAATGCCGGGTTTCCACAATGTACGACAGCGGCCGTTCTGTCTGTGAAGTCCATGCTTCACTTTTTTTTTATTTGGAATGTGGGCGCATTTGGGTGTGCCCGCATTCCAAATCACCATGGCAGACAATGTAAAGTGTGTCCGGAGCTGCACTTTACATTGTCTGCACTGTCAGTTTTCTATGTGCCTGCATGGACTCCCGGCCAGAGTGTATACACTCCGGCCAGAATACCATAGGACACAATGTTATTTTAATTTTCAATAAATAGCTGCCAGTGTTGCAACAGCCGTTATTTATTGAAAATTTACGTTGTGTGAACTTAGCCCAATACTGTTTTTTCTCCTTAGGTGAACATGTAAACATTTATAGCATCATCTAAATTGTAGCCTCTCTCTACTAATCTATTAGTTAATTTCCTGTTGAATCCCTTTTAATATAATACATAGGCCATGTCAATTTAAGGGTACATTCTCTTCCAACCAGTTGGGCTTCCTTATCCTGAGTGCAGAGCAACAAGTACATTGTTTTATGGCATTTCAATTAACTATACCTCACTGGTTTGCTTTTAAAGTAAGTGATGAAATATATATGACAAAAACATCTTTATATTCAGTTCTTCTGTGCACAAACAGATGTTTATATAGAAAAAAAATCTGTCCTTCACATCAATCAGTGTATTCAGTCATTCATGCTGCACTCTCTTCAATATTAACAGTCTTTCTGAGCAAGCAAAAAGAGGTATTGATTCTTATGAGCATCATCTTATATCTGAGCTACATTTTTTAAAGGGATTTAAATAGTCCATCTCATAAAAGTTAAAGAAAAAAAGATATCTCTATAAAATACTAAAGAGAATAAGGAACACAGGTTCAGAATACTTACCACCAAGACACCAAGGAATAATCGTAATACATACTACAGTGTCACTAGGGACAACCTAAAGACTATGTAAGGAACCACTAGATGACCGGCTATTATTACATTACCATTACCAACTAGTAATGTATTGTCAAGCAATCCGCAATGAAAATCTGCGACCTGGTTTAGCAATGGTATGGAGGCATCATACTATACTATAATAATTTGGCACTGGATGGCATAATTATTCATACACTAACATAGCATTCTTACTTTCTACAAAACCTGCCCCACCATACTGCTGCCCACTTTAAAGTGTTATTCCATTGCAAACATTTATGGCATTACCATAGAAGAAAATAGAGAAGACGCCATACATGATGGCAGCCACCTCAGCATGAGGAATGGGGGTCAGAGTCTGTGCTCATATTATAAATCTGTATGATGAGCCTAACCCATTAACATTGCAGTCATTGAAGTCAGCAAATACCCAAAATACAATGTCTGAGTCTGAGAACCTGTTATACAATACATTGAAGAAGCACCAGGGTATTATTTTGTTAAGGGGGAGGGGTTTATTTGAAGGGGATTCGCAGGTTGCGGTACTCTGCAGCCACTGTCCCTCCTACTAACATCCCAACATTAGTAGTCTCTATTTTTTCCATCACATCTGCCCATAGCAGCCAATCACAGCTCAACTTTCAGCTCTGTAAAATAAAAGAGGGGCTGTGATTGGTTGCTGTGGGCAGTTTTTACCAGTGTATATTTTACACCCTTTGATAAATCTGGGCCCAGATATGATATGAGTTGCTGCCATCCTAATTGTACAGTAAAGACAGTTAACTAGTGCCCAGTTGGCATTAAATAAACCATCCTTGTTATTAAAGGTTATTAAAGATGAATCTAACCTGCTATATCCCTACTTCACTGTAGGCAACTTTCGGTTGCAGTTAGTCTTTAGCTCCTTGGTTCGGTGAGACCGTTAGGAGCATTGGGGCACCGCTAGGAGCACTGCCTGCCCCTATAGCGCTAAACTGCAAGATTGGTGCTATGGAGGAGGGGAGTGCTCTTAACAAGTGCCCCATTACTTCTAACAGACTAATTGCACTAGATTGGCGGATAGGAGGTAGGTAAAACACATACCTTCCTACTCGGCATCTCCTGTGCAGTAGGAATATCAGCAGGTTAGATTCTTCTAATCTGCTAATAGTTTCCCTTTAAATAAATCATGCTGCCCTAGATAGTTTGATAAAGTGTCTATATAAAAAATGAAACGCTGTATATAGCTGACAATGCAGTGTTATAGCAGCATCCTCATTTACTGCACCCTCAGTATGCATGTCGAGTGTTTCCTAAGCCTCTCCTCTCTGTTACTGTTTGGTGATAAAATCTATATCATAAAAATAAAAGTCTGTCTGTCTGTCTGTCCGTCTGTCCCATATAGACTTCCAAACGCCTGAACCGTTTGACCCCAAATTTGGCACACAGATACATTGGGTGCCCGGGAAGGTTTTAGCGAAGGTCCCGTCCCCGCCAGATGTGCAGGAAGGGAGGGGGAGGGGGAAGAGCGGCGCCCCATAGAGATGAATTGGAAAATCTCCACACTGCACACACATAATTAGCTGCAGCTGCCCAGAGAAAATGGCAGTAGAGAGCCCTAGCAACCAATAGGATTACTACTTTCATTTTCACAGGGAGTTGTGGTTGCTAGGGAAGCTGCCTTACAATAAATCCACAGAAATAAATGGATCTATACAGTACATCTATACAGTACATGTATACAGGACCCCCTACTCCATCTATACAGTACATGTATACAGGACCCCCTACTCCATCTATACAGTGCATGTATACAGGACCCCCTACTCCATCTATACAGTACATGTATACAGGACCCCCTACTCCATCTATACAGTACATGTATACAGGACCCCCTACTCCATCTATACAGTACAGGTATACAGGACCCCCTACTCCATCTATGCAGTACATGTATACAGGGCCCCCTACTCCATCTATACAGTACATGTATATACAGGGCCCCCTACTCCATCTATACAGTATATGTGTACAGGACCCCCTACTCCATCTATACAGTACATGTATACAGGGCCCCTACTCCATCTATACAGGTATACAGGACCCCCTACTCCATCTATACCGGTATACAGGACCCCCTACTCCATCTATACAGTACATGTATACAGGACCCCTACTCCATTTATACAGTACATGTATACAGGGCCCCCTACTCCATCTATACAGTACATGTATAAAGAACCCCCTACTCCATCTATACAGTACATGTATACAGGGCCCCCTACTCCATCTATACAGTACATGTATACAGGACCCCCTACTCCATCTATACAGTACATGTATACAGGCCCCCTACTCCATCTATACAGTACATGTATACAGGGCCCCCTACTCCATCTATAGAGTACATGTATACAGGGCCCCCTACTCCATCTATACAGTACATGTATACAGGGCCCCCTACTCCATCTATACAGTACATGTATACAGAACCCCGTACTCCATCTATACAGTACATGTATACAGGACCCCCTACTCCATCTATACAGTACATGTATACAGGACCCCCTACTCCATCTATACAGTACATGTATACAGGACCCCCTACTCCATCTATACAGTACATGTATACAGGGCCCCCTACTCCATCTATACAGTACATGTATACAGGACCCCCTACTCCATCTATACAGTACATGTATACAGGGCCACTTACTCTATCTATACAGTACATGTATACAGAACAATACAGGTATACAGGACCCCCTACTCCTACTATACAGTACATGTATACAGGGCAGTATTACCAGCTGCTGCTACCCTAAGCGCTAAACCTGAGGACACCCCATCCTCACTCACCAATTAGCATCAGGATTGGTAGGTAATAGCTCCAGACATCACATTTAACACCCCCACACCAAGCCTGACCAATACCGCCATACTGTGACTGGATAACACCACCATACCAGACCTGACCAATACCGCCATACTGTGACTGGATAACACTGTCATAACACACCTGACCAATACCACCATACTGTGACTGGATAACACTGCCATACCAGACCTGACCAATACCGCCATGCTGTGACTGGATAACACTGCCATACCAGACCTGACCAATACCGCCATACTGTGTGTCATGTCCGGGGCAGGGAAGAGTGAGCCCTATTCTGAACCCAGACCCCTATCCCTACCTGTTTGGACGACCTGCCCTAAACAGCAGTCGCCAACTGGGCGGCGTTCCCTACACTGGCTAAGTGCAGGAGGGGAGATAAATCAATTACAAGTCTGGAGGAAGCAAGGGCAACAACAACAGGAGAACTACAAGTCCCAGCAGACCTAACCGTTAAGGCTAGACAAAGAAG
Organism: Dendropsophus ebraccatus; assembly: GCF_027789765.1. NCBI lineage: Eukaryota > Metazoa > Chordata > Amphibia > Anura > Hylidae > Dendropsophus > Dendropsophus ebraccatus. The sequence goes on from NC_091459.1 coordinate 99,465,540, forward strand.
AAAGATAACACAAATACCAACAAGCCAGGTCAAACCAGGAAGTCACGTCATACACAGAATCACAATCCAGAAGTATCACAAGTCCAAGCCAGAAGTCAAACAGAGAAAGCAGTCCAGGGAAAACAAAGAACAAACCAAACAAGCCGAGTCAGAACCAGGAGGTCACGTCAAATCCAAATCAGAATCCAAAAGGCAAAGTCCACAATATAGATGAAGAGGTCAAACACAGAAAGGAGCACACAATAAACGCACGAGCCAGCCAAAAGACTTGATCACGGGAGAGGCATGGAAGCCTCCACCTGTTTAAATCAGAGCAGGGAGGGAGTAAGGAGGGAGCATCAGCTCTGATTGGACCGGCGTCTCTGTACTCTGACAGGCTGAACAGCATGCCTGTCAAACAGTCCAGACGCCTCCCCACTTTCCAGCTGGTGTGCTGAGAGAACAGTGGAGGCATCAGCAGGTATGTTCATAACAGTACCCCCCCCCCCCCCCTTTTATGAGGGGCCTCAGGACCCTTAAATGGACTGGGCTTGTCCGGATGAGATTCATGAAATTTCTGAATCAATTTGTCTGCATGGATAGATTTAACAGGGACCCATGATCTCTCCCCTGGACCGTACCCTCTCCAGTGAACCAAGTACTGCCAAGAATTTCTGACTTTGCGAATATCTAAAATTCTAGAAACCTCATACTCAAGTTCACCTTGAATCTCCACAGGAGCAGGAGGTTTCTTGGACACGGAAAGAGAAGGAACATATTTTTTTAACAAAGACCTATGAAATGCATTGTGAATCCTGAACGAGTCAGGCATTTTCAGATGATAGGATACTGGGTTTATTCTTTCCACAATGACATACGGACCAATAAAACGAGGTGCCAGTTTCCCAGATGGTACTTTAAGATGGAGATTACGAGTGGACAACCAAACCTTCTCCCCCACTTCAAAAGCGTAACCACATAAACATCAGCAGGTATGTTCATAACACTGTGACTGGATAACACCACCACACCAGACCTGACCAATACCGCCATACTGTGACTGGATAACACTGTCATAACACACCTGACCAATACCACCATACTGTGACTGGATAACATCGCCATACCAGACCTGACCAATACCGCCATACTGTGACTGGATAACACTGCCACACCAGACCTGACCAATGCCACCATACTGTGACTGGATAACACCGCCATACCAGACCTGACCAATACCGCCATACTGTGACTGGGTAACACCTCCATACCAGACCTGACCAATACCACCATACTGTGACTGGATAACACCGCCACACCAGACCTGACCAATACCACCATACTGTGACTGAATAACAACACTATACCAGACCTGTCCAATTCCACCATACTGTGACTGGGTAACACCTACATACCAGACCTGACCAATGACGCCACACTGTGACTGGATAACACTGCCACACCAGACCTGACCAATACCAGCACATTGTGACTGGGTAACACTGCCATACCAGACCTGACCAATACCGCCATACTGTGACTGGATAACACTGCCACACCAGACCTGACCAATGCCACCATACTGTGACTGGATAACACCGCCATACCAGACCTGACCAATACCGCCATACTGTGACTGGGTAACACCTCCATACCAGACCTGACCAATACCACCATACTGTGACTGGATAACACCGCCACACCAGACCTGACCAATACCACCATACTGTGACTGAATAACAACACTATACCAGACCTGTCCAATTCCACCATACTGTGACTGGGTAACACCTACATACCAGACCTGACCAATGACGCCACACTGTGACTGGATAACACTGCCACACCAGACCTGACCAATACCGGCACACTGTGACTGGGTAACACCTCCATACCAGACCTGACCAATGCCACCATACTGTGACTGGATAACACTGCCACACCAGACCTGACCAATACTACCATACTGTGACTGGATAACACTGCCATACCAGACCTGACCAATACCGCCACACTGTGACTGGATAACACTGCCATACCAGACCTGACCAATACCACCATACTGTGACTGGATAACACCGCCACACCAGACCTGACCAATACCACCATACTGTGACTGGATAACAACACTATACCAGACCTGTCCAATTCCACCATACTGTGACTGGGTAACACCTACATACCAGACCTGACCAATGACGCCACACTGTGACTGGATAACACTGCCACACCAGACCTGACCAATACCAGCACATTGTGACTGGGTAACACTGCCATACCAGACCTGACCAATACCGCCATACTGTGACTGGATAACACTGCCACACCAGACCTGACCAATGCCACCATACTGTGACTGGATAACACCGCCATACCAGACCTGACCAATACCGCCATACTGTGACTGGGTAACACCTCCATACCAGACCTGACCAATACCACCATACTGTGACTGGATAACACCGCCACACCAGACCTGACCAATACCACCATACTGTGACTGAATAACAACACTATACCAGACCTGTCCAATTCCACCATACTGTGACTGGGTAACACCTACATACCAGACCTGACCAATGACGCCACACTGTGACTGGATAACACTGCCACACCAGACCTGACCAATACCGGCACACTGTGACTGGGTAACACCTCCATACCAGACCTGACCAATACCGGCACACTGTGACTGGATAACACTGCCATACCAGACCTGACCAATACCGCCACACTGTGACTGGATAATACTGCCATACCAGACCCGACCAATACCACCATACTGTGACTGGATAACACCGCCACACCACACCTGACCAGTACTGCGACACTGTGACTGGATAACACTGCCATACCAGACCTGACCAATACTGCCATACTGTGACTGGATAACACTGCCATACGAGACCTGACCAATACCACCATACTGTGACTGGATAACACTGCCACAGCACCTCCACCAACTCTATACTACAGGTATACAGAACCCCAAACTATACACTACAGGTATTCAGGACCCCAAAACTATACACTACAGGTATACAGGAACTCCACCAACTATATACTACAGGTATACAGGACCCTCAAACTATACACTACAGGTATACAGGACCCCCGAACTATATACTTCAGGTATACAAGACCTCCACCAACTCTATACTACAGGTATACAGCACCTCCACCAACTCTATACTACAGGTATACAGGACCCCCTATACACACTAACACTTTATACCCGGGCAGCGCCGGGTACATTTTCTGGTTATATATAAAAATTAAAAGTGTATATCCCTTCCCCAAATCACTTCTATTTCTATCACATGTACATGTTGTACATGTACTACCTGTATAAACCTCCTAGAATGGAGAACAAACCATGTATGAGTTAATAATTCTTTTGACGCAGGTGTCCTATTTTCTTGTAAAACATTCCATATTTATGTATCATTACATTCTGGGGGCAGGTTCACAGTCACATCCATTTATGGAATTTTTTTTAAATAAAAGGTAATTAACACTTAAAAAGTGCCAGGAGTGCTTTACGCATCTTGAAGTAGCCGCGGAAAGACTTTGAAGAGCTTTTGATGTTTTAGTATGGGAGTAACTATTACACTGATTGGAAATAGAATAAAAATAAAAAAGTGCTTCAAATCAGGCCACAACAGAACATTTGTTTTTTAAAACCCTAATACACATATACAGTATATGTCAACCTATTGATTATTTTATGAATTACAGTATGGATTAGGCCTATAGAAGTTTGCTTAAAAGGTATTTAAAATGGTTATCCAGTATTTGAAAAGGCTTGTATGTGGTATTACAATTCAGCTCCATTCACTTCAATAGAACTGACCTGCAAAACCACATCCAACCTGAGGATAGGAAAGGTGCTGTTTCTGAAGGAAAGTGGCCACATTTTTCCCCTTTAAAGGGGTTATCTAGCGCTACAAAAACAAAGCCACTTTCCCCCTACTGTTGTCTCCAGTTTGGGTGGGGGTTTGAAACTCAGTTCCCCTGAAGTAAATGGAGCTTAATTGCAAACCTCACCTGAACTGGAGACAACAGTAGGGGGAAAAGTAGCCATGTTTTTGTAGTGCTGGATAACCCCTTTAACTGGTAAAAAGCTGTGAGATGTTTAACCCTTAGAAGACTAGGCCAGTTTTCATTTTTGCACTTTAGTTTTTTCCTTCTCGTGCTTAAAAGGTCACATGAGCCCTTATTTGTTGCTCCATTAATTGTACTTTGCAATGCCAGGCTTACTTTTTGCAGTGAAACCAGAAAAAAATTATATGTGTGGTGAAATTGAAAATAAAATGCTTTTTTTTTTAAAATTTGGGGGGGGTTTGTGTTTACACCGTTTGCCTTAGGGTAAAAATGATATGTTATACATGTTCCTCAAGTTGACACGATAACAACGATATGTAAATTTTATTTGATGGTCTTTAAAAAATTAAAAACTTTTAAAACAAATAAATGTTCATTGAAAGTGCTCTATCACCATGCTTAGGCTATGTTCACACAAAAATGGCCATGATTATTACGGAAATATACGTTACCTCTCTCTATGGGATCGCGGCCGGAGCGTATACTATGTGGGATCCCCAGCGGAGCCGGAAACAACTGACATGTCAGTTTTCTGTGGCCACTATTCAGTGAATATCAGCCGTGCACACTATGGAGCGAGCTGCTCTGGCCGCTCGCTCCATAGTGTGCTGTGCGGAGTTCTGATGCGGGCGCACACGGATGCGACCGCATTAGAACTCTGTGGCCCAAAAGATCATCTGGCCGGTACTGCAGTACCGGCCGTTATGATCTTTTCAGAGACCGCCCGTTCCGTGACCCGGACGGTCTTATACTGCGTCTGAACATAGCCGTATAACGCTTTTATTTTTTGGTCTATGGGTTCTATGTGGGGTGTCATTTTTTGCTGTAAACTGACTGATCAGCACTAAGTCCGTTAGGCAATACTTCCACACTACCCGTTTCCACCAAATTCGGTCTTAGTCACAATACAAACAAGAGTGTGGATATAAAAAATTGTTTTCTCACCATTTTGCTCATCTCATTATTGCAGTTTTCCTGACATCGGGCGAATAATAACTCATGGGGCATTTATCCACCATATGTTCATTTATTACTTACAAAAAAGATCCAGCGTACAAAAAGGCTTACAGCTGATGGTTTCCACTCTCAGACTCCCAGGCACGCCGCACTGCCGCGAATGTTTTGGAGGGTCATAGCTCCTCCTTCCTCATGCGCATGACAGCAAAATGGTAAGATATTTTCTATATCCGCACTCTTGTTTGTATTGTGTCTGTTCTTTCTATTGGTACCTTGATTGCGTATAAGCGACTTTTTGATCACTTTTTATTACAATTTTTCTGTAATATTGATCTCTCATTGATCTTTTATTATCTATGCAGTATATATATATATATATATATATATATACTGCATAGATCAATGAGATAGGTGATCTATTGCTCTGGCCTGCTGCAGCCAGGAACAATAGATTCCCAAGCCATTACGGCACAGACCCCCCAGCCGGAAAAGATGGAGGGACCCCTCCTCTGCGATCGCCATCACTCCTCCGCGACACGATCGTGGAGGAGTGGTCCCTCCATCTTGTCCGGCCAGAAGTCTGCACCTTAAATGGGTAATTAGCAGGCATGGCGATTGGACTGTGCTCGCTAATTGCCGCGGTCCCGGGCTGCAGGTAGCAGCCGGCATCGTGGTGGTTCAGAGCCGGGTCACCACGCGGCCCCCTCTGAATTCCCCTAGCGGCACCAGGGTGTGTATTTGCGCCCTGGATCGTCTAGGGGTTAAAAGTAGGCCATATGCAGACACACAAACACACATTCAGTAATAGCAAAATAATACAGTAAAATAGGTGTATTACAGGCGTATTACAGGCATATAACAAGGTATGAATAGACGTCTCTTTTTTTTTTCCATAGACTTTAATGAAGCACATTATTAGATCCAAAATATGGATCCAAAAGATGGTTTGGAGATCAAACATGGCTTCTCTACACAGCTTCAACTACTAGTTCCGTGTATCTCCCTTTCCCTGGGTCCTAGAGATGCAGGAGGGAGTCCGGCTTAGCCCAGTGATCCAGAAAATGTAAGTTATGTGGCCAGGATGCACAGTAACTCCATAATTTGTTATGGATTCATGGCTTTTAGGCTCCTGGTCGTCTACATATTTTCTCTGAGCCAACACCATGTGGCTTGGGAAATCTGGCTATTGGGACCTTTATGCCTGCCGGATTATGAGGGGTGGGAAATTTCACACTTAGGGGCTGTGAGGGCTCTGGACAACTGGGCCACCTGTGGCATTTGCTTATGGATGCGTTATAGATGCATTTATGCAAATTGTGGACCAAAAATTGCGGACATAATATATGATCTTCAAAAACAGGGATTTATAAATTTAGTGTGCAGAAGGTCAAGTAGCAGTTTGAGGGTTTTTCAGCATTTCTACCTAGTAACATGTGCCAAAATTTGGTGCATTTTTACAGCACATTAAGCCATATCCTTTCCGTAAGCCGTACCTTTTCACTGACAAAGACACAAAAATGTCCAAAAGGTGTAAGTCACATAAGTCATTGTCAGATTCTTGCTCATCTTCGGACGCACGGCCGAATCGCTGCCGCCGCCCCCCCCCTCCGCCGCGTCATCAGCCGCTCAGCCGTGATTGGCTGAGCATAACTGTGCTCAACCAATCGTGGCTGAGCACAGTTATGACGCGTCAGAGGGGGGCGGCGGCAGCAATTCGGCCGTGCGTCCGAAGATGACTTTTGGCACAAGATGGGGGACGGCCTCGACACGGATCAGGTAATGTATAATGCACCACACACTTCCGGGTACACGGGTGGGGGTGGTGGGACACGGGGAAGGGGGCGATTCACAGACATAACATACATTACAAAGTTGTATAACTTTGTAATGTGTGTTATTCTGTGAATATTTTTTTAGCTCCGCACTACCCCTTTAACTTTAACAGTTTTACAGGCAAGCGGCTGGTAAATGAAAATCTTGTTATAATTTATTTTCATGTCAAAAGTTACAAATATTAAACACAATTTGTTACAATTTTCATCACTCAAATAGTTAAAAACATTTAATAAAGCCATTATTGCAGATTCAATTAGAAAATTGTTTTCCACAGCTATGTCCACAAAATAACTATAATTGCGGCCAAAATCTGGAGCGTATTATGTGAGCTTTGAAGTTTGGCTCTCATGAAAGCCTCTTTACCAGGTGCATATTTACTGTAATGCAATCAGGACAGTGACTTTAACTACTTTATATCTTCATGTGTAATACGTTTGCTTTGATGTTCTTGGATATTATGGGTGATAGGGTATTTTTTGTAAGCAAGTAAACAAGCATTTCACAACTCCATCGCATATGCAGCCAAAACTGCTACTAGGAAAACAAGAGTAATATTTTTTTTTACAGTAGTATGAATTCTGATTGCATAATTTAATACACATGTAAACCAAACTCTACCTATTTTATAGAATTCTATAATGGCACATATGGATAGGTTTCTCAACAGTGTGCTAAGGGTGCATGGTTTTAACATTGATGCCCGGATGTCCGGGTCAAATTAGTGCAATGTTCCTCCCAGCCTTTTTAGAGCCATATTGCTTTTATTTTTCCACCTACAGGGCTGGCGGTCGTGTAATTTTTTGCACCATGATTTAGTTTTTATTGGATTCATATTGGTGTAAGAGAAAATTTTTGATCGCTTTTTACTTTTTTTTCTAATATATAATTTTTAAAAATCAGCAATCACTGTTTATTTTTTTATTTTTTTTTCGCTTATGCCGTTCACCGCGCAGGAACAATAATGTTATAGTTTAATAGAGCAGACAATTCCGCATGCTACAATACATAATTTGTTTATTTATTTTACATATTTTGATTTTTATAATGGGCAAGGGGGTATTTTAAACTTTTATTGAGGGCGGGGGGTATATATGTTTTTTTTTTTTTAAATACTTTCAAAAACTTTTTTATTACACATTAAAAAAAACACTTATTTTACTGTAAAACATGCAATCAATAGATTGCATATACTGATCTATGCTATGCCGTAGCATAGCATAGCATAGCATAGATCAGTGTTATCGGCGATCTATGGATAGAGCCTGCCTGAGAGCAGACTCTATACACAGAACACCGTTCCGAGCATCAGTACAATCGATCCGAGCGTTGGTAGAGCATGACTGCGGAGGTCCCGGTCAGTCAGTGAAAGGTGCTTAACCTGTCAGTGACTTCCTGAAATGCTGCGATTGCTGTGCATTGCGGCATTTAAGGGGTTAAGGACAGGCAGCTGCGGGATCCTCTGCTTCCAATACACTGATGTGTGTGGGACCGCTTAAACTGCAGTGGTCCTGCACACATCAAACCCTTCTGACAGTCAGAAATGTATATATATGATCATGCTGCACGGGGTATGTGCAGCAGGAACGTATATATACGTATTGCTGACATGAAGCGGTTAACAAAATGTGCCTATATGGATTTGGCCCATTTGGGCTTTATTGGGATGGTGGGCTTTGAAAGCTCAAAAGTTTCTCCACACTTAATTGAAATATTTTTTTTTAATAATAATTTTCCTATGATACATATGGATTTATGGATTTTTTATATTAGTAATTATCATTTGTATTATTGTGGGGGGAAAAGGTTAAATAATATGAATATGTTTTTCCCCTTTCGTGTTGCACAAAGTGTCGCTAAAAAATTTTTTTAATTACTTAGGGACTGCTCAAAGGCTGTAAGCATTTTGGCAGTTCACAGCTAACTCTGCTAGGATGTTCCTGAATAAATTTGCAGAGGTTGTAATGCCACAGAGATTGTGCCACTGCAAGAGATGGTGCCACTGCTGGCTGGCAACGACAACCAGGAGCTCCCGAGAGAAGGCAATCACCAACGCCGATTTGCTAGCCAACACCATGTGGCTTGGGGAATCTGGCTATCAGGGCCTTGATGCCTGTCAGACTATGAGGGGTGGGAGATTTTACACGTAGGGTCCTATTATACAGACCTATGAAGGCCCAATCAATATTGTAAATGAGCACCGATCTACTACATCCTGGGCCTAAATCAGAAGGGGGGGAGAAGGGGGGGGGGAATTCCCTGCACACCCCAAAGCTACTGATCAGTGTACAATCTACACTGATCAGCCGCTAGAGGACAGTAGAACGAAGCTGCCGAAGATTAATGACGGAGAGAAGAGGACAATGTGGGACCGCCGGATCTTTGCTCCAGACGTCTGGATCAGAAGAGTATAGTGCACCTACACCACACACTTGTTCTGCACCCCTCAGCTACCTAGCTGAGGGGTGCAGAACCAGGTAAAACTTTTTTTTTTTACACATTTATCGCTGTGATCCCGGCCGGCCAATCACGGCAATAGGGGGGGGTGGCACCATGGTCACCTTCACACAGGACATTAATGGCGATTAGTGCTGTCTCTGCCTAGATGGCCTGCTATACATTATAGCAGCCATCATTACCCAATCACTGTGTGTGTACACACAGCGATCAGGTAAACCGTAGGCGTTAATGTACGCTAATTTGTGTTAAGGCACGCGCTGTGGGGGTGTACATTTATGCTCGCGGTCGTTAAGGGGTTGAAGCATATCTAATAAAATATTGTATTAATGTTACATGCTGCAGTAATATATAAAGAAGAAGTCCAGCAAAAATCTTTATTAAAGTATTGTATTGCCCCACAAATTACCAATATACACTTATTACAGGAAATGCTTATGAAGTGCTTTTTCCCATGCACTTAATACTGCATCAAGGCTTCACTTACTGGATAAAGTGGTGATGTCACGCCCGGACTCCCAAAGCTGTGCGGGCTGTGGCTGTTGGAGATCATGATGGCAGAGGGACATGAAGGGACACAGGGCACTGGAGGGACACTGAGCATCCCTCTGCCATAATTCTCTCCAGCAGCCACAGCCCGCACAGCTCTGGGAGTCGGGTCGTGACATCACCATTTTATCCAGGAAGTGAAGCCTTGATGCAGTAGTAAGTGCAGGGGAAAAAAGCACTTTTATGAATGTAACCTGTGTCACTTTATTCATTAATGTAACAAGGGGTGTGGTGAGCATTTGGACCCCACAGGTGCTTCACAGATTTTCAGAACAATGTGGCATGAAAAAGGAAAAATTTATTTTTTTACACTAAAACGTTGTTCTAGCTTTCAATTTTTCATTTTTACAAGGGGATAAAAGAAAAAAAAACACCAAACGTGTAGCGCAGTTTCTACCGAGTACGGAAATACCCCACATGTGGATATAAAGTGCCAAGCGGGCGCAGCACAAGCCTCCAAAGGGAAGGAGCGCCAATTGGCCTTTGGAAGCTGAATTTCACTGGAATAGATTTCAAGGGCCATGTCGCATTTACAAAGCCGCCATACAGCCAAAACAGTGGAAACCTCCCACAAGGGATGCCAATCTGGAAACTACACTCCTCAAGGAATCTAACAAGGGGTGCAATGAGCATATGGACCCCACTGGTGATGGGCACAAATGTGGAACAATGTGACGTGAAAGGGAAAATTTTCATTTTTTTCACTTTCACGGCACAAATGTGCCCATCATCAAGGGGTCCATATCTTCACTGCACCCCTTGTTAGATTCCTTGAGAGGTGTAGTTTCCATAATGGGGTCACTTGTGGGGGGTTTTCACTGTCTTGGCAGCACGAGGGCCCTGTAAATGCGACATGGCGTTCATCATCCATTCTGGCCAAATCCAGCCTCCAAAATCCAAATGGCGCTCCTTCCCTTCGGAGGCTTGTCCAGCGCCCACCTGGCGCTTTATGTCCACATGTGGGGTATTTTCGGACTCGGGGGAAATTGCTCTACACATCATGTGTGTTTTTTTCTCTTTTAACCTCTTGTGAAAATGAAAAATGTAAGGCTAAACCAACATTGTAGTGTAAAAAATTTAATATTTTATTTTCACGCCATATTGTTCCACATTTGTGCCCGTCACCAGTGGGGTCCATATGCTTACTACACCCCTTGTTACATTCCCTGAGGGGTGTAGTTTCCATAATAGGGTCACTTGCTCTTCACATTTTGTGTTTTTTTTTTTTTTTAACCCCTTGTGAAAATGAAAAATTCAAGGCTAGACTAACATGTTAAATATAATATTTCATTTTCACGCCACATTCTTCCACATTTGTGCCCATCACCAGTGGGGTCCCTTGTTAGATTACTTATGAGGTGTAGTTTCTAGAATGGAGTCACTTGTGGGGGGTTTCTACTGTCCTGGCACCACAGAGGTTTGTAATTGCATCATGGCATCTAATGGGAATGGTGGCCATACCTATTTAGCTGGGGAAAAGGGACAATTTTCAATTTATTTGAGGGTATTACACCAATTATTAGTTTCTAAGATTGAAAAGGACAGGAGTCCATCAAATTCAACCTGTGTTGATCCAGAGGAAGGCAAAAAACCCTTGTGAGTCAGATGACAGTAGCCTCATCACAGGGAAAAAATTCCTTCCCGACTCCATAATGGCAATCAGAATAATCCCCAGATCAACGTGACCCCTGAAAAGCTACAGGAGTTCGGGCAGCGAGGGACCGGAAGAGGGGGTGTTGGTATAAAAGTTTTCCCCGTACCGGTGGTAACCTTTATCCAGCAGTGGGAAGATCAGTTCCCAAACAATCTTCCCACTAACTCCGAGGATGGGTGGGCATCTAGGGGCTGGATTTGGGTGTCCCTTCCTTCATACACTTCAAGGGTATGTGCACACTGTTGAATGGTGACAGATAACCCTTTGCGTATTCCGCAGCTGGCACCCGCTGGTGGGCTGATGCGGGTGCACGGGTCTCCGCACGTGTATAGACTTCTATGCACGGGCGGACTCCGCCCTTAGTCCAAAGAATGAACTTGTTCATTCTTTGGGCGGACAACGGAATCCGCCAGTGCATAGAATGAAGTCTATGACATGCGCGGAGACGCCCGCGCCCGCATCAGTCCGCTGGCGGGTGCCAGCTGCGGAATGCACAAAGGGTTATCCTTCACCATTCCGCAGTGTGCACGTACCCTAAATCTGTAAGTGTACCCTGAGGTACTCTCTCAGAGTTTGTAGAATTTCACGCCATACCGTGATCTCTAGTTGGGAAGGTACTGGCGGAAAAGACGTGTCTGGGGGGCAGCATACGCTACGCTACCCCCAGAGACATCACTGGTTGATGATGAGGAACAATTAAGGAAATAAGGATCCCCCCATTCATCCTCACTGGCTGTTTTGATGTCGGAGGGAATAATAGCTTATACCCTGGGGGCCATCTTTTTATGGGGATTAGTATATGTGGTATGTAAATGTGTAGTGGTGTAGTGTAAAACTTTATTTCATGTATTGTAGTGTTATGTAGTGTTTTTTACGTGTTTTTTTAACATTAAGAAAAAATAAAAACGTACGCCAAACAAAGGTGTTGCTGATAAATGCCGCACTTATACGGGGTATTTATCAGAAGACAGTGGCAGTAGGATATAGGAAAAAAAGCCCTACTCCAAAAAGCGGCAGTAGGGTGCGTAAAAAAAAATGGGGGGAAAAAACTCTCTACAACCCTATAGCTACTGATAAGGTTATTGTATACACTTGTCAGCCGCTAGGGGGCAGAAGACGCAAAAGCCAGAAAAAGCCAAAGATAGACGACGCTGGAGCCGGAAAAAGCCGAAGATAGACGATGGACCGACGGAAAGAGCCGAAGATAGACGGCGAGAAGGACAGCCCGGAAGACAGTGTTCCGGACGCCTGGATCAGGTGAGTATGGCCCAAATACCTGCTCCGAACACCTGAGCTACCTAGCTAAGGGTGTCCAGAGCAGGTATTTAACACTTTTTGGGGACATTTATCGCTGTGATTGTGACGTGGCACCGTGGGCACCATTACTTTTAACAGTAATGGCGGCCGGTGCTGTCTCAGACAGCACGGACCGCCATTGCTTTCCGGGTCACCGGGTCACCCATGACCTGGAAAGCTAAAGATTGCCGTTATTGGCTGATCTGAACTGATCAGCCAATAGTAGCTATGATGGCCTGCTATGATTTATAGCAGCCATCATTACCCGATCGCTGTGTGTTTACACACAGCGATCGGGTAAACCGTAGGCGTAAATGTACGCCCGTTTGTGTTAAGGCACGGGCTGTGGGGGTGTACATTTACGCTCGCGGTCGTTAAGGGGTTGAGGCATATCTAATAAAATATTGTTTTAATGTTACATGCTGCAGTAATATTTTTAATTTTCTGAAGATGTAATACCATAACTGATTGATTGAACTAGTGATATTTGTACTCTAGGCAAATGTAAAAAATGAACACATGGAGGGTAAGGGCCCTATTACACCAACAGATTATCTGACAGATTTTTTTAAGCCAAAGCCAGGAATGAACTATAAACAGAGAACATGTAATAAAGGAAAGACTGAGATTTCTCCTCTTTTCAACCATTCCTGGCTTTGGATTAAAGCTCTGTACCCACAATCTGACCTCCACAAACCACTTGCACCTTCGGATAGCTGCTTTTAATCCAAGATCTGTCCTGGGGTCCGTTCGTCAGGTGATGCAGTTATTGTCCAAGAAAAAAGAACTTTTAAACTTGCAGCTCTGTGCCAAACTGCCATGGGCTAGAGTATCTGTGCCTTAACCTTGCACCATCCCTTCGTACCTCCTCCCCATCCTCCTCATTATTAGGAATGCCACTGGCAGGATTTTTTCTATTCCTCTGCAGTGAAAACTGCACAGGTGCCTTAACGACCCAGCCCATGTGTTGTGTTCTCACAGATGATGAATAGGAGAATACCTACCTGGAGCACTCCTAATGATGATGAGGGAAGGGAGGAGGGACAGAGAGGGTGTTCCAGCCTAATGCATAGTCACTCTAGGCCATGCCAGTTTGGCACATGGCTGCAAGTTTAAACCCCTTAAGGACCGGGCCAATTTCGTTTTTTGCGTTTTCATTTTTTCCTCCTTGTGCTTAAAAGTCCATAGCACTCGCAATTTTTCACCTAGAAACCCGCATGAGCCCTTATTTTTTGCGCTAGTAATTGAACTGAATTTTTTCATAAAGTACACTGCAAAAGCAGGAAAAAAATAAATGTGTGGTGAAATTGAAAAAAAAAAGCATTTTGTTTATTTGGGGGGTATTTGTTTTTACGCAATTCGCCCTGGGGTAAAACTGACTTGTTATACAGTATATGTATGTAAAGTCGTTACGATTACAACGATATGTAACATGTATAACTTTTCTTGTATGTGATGGCTTGTAAAAAATTCAAACCATCGTTAACAAAAATATGTTCCTTAGAATCGCTCCCTTCCCATGCTTATAGCGCTTTTATCCTTTGGTCTATGGGGCTGTGTGAGGTGTCATTTTTTGTGCCATGATGTGTTCTTTCTATTGGTACCTAGATTGCGCATAGGCGGCTTTTTGATCGCTTTTTATTACAATTTTTCTGGATTTTATGGGACCGAAAATGCACAATTTTGCACTTTGGGATTTTTTGGCACTTACGCTGTTTACCGTGCAAGATCAGGAATGTGATAAAATAATAGTTTGGATGAATACACATGTTTATTTATTAATTTATTTTTATTTATAACATGGGAAAAAGGGAGTGATTCAAACTTTTATTAGGGGACGGGGCTTTTTATTAATAACACTTTTTTTTTTTTTACACTTATACTAGAAGCCCCCATGGGGGACTTCTAGTATAAGTACACTGATCTCTCATTGATATCTATGCTATATAGATATACAGCATAGATTGATGAGATAGGCACTCGATTGCTTCCGACTGCTGCAGCCGGAAGCAACCGAATGCCAAGCCGGGATCAGCACCATTACGGCGCAGACCCCGGACAGGCACAGCGATCAGACCGTGCACACTAATAGCTGCGGTCCCGGGCTACATGCGGCACCTGGGACCGCGGCGGTTCAGAGTGGGGTCACCGTGCTGCCCCGCTCTGAACTCCCTTAACGACCGCAGGACGTAAATATACGTCCGTGGTCGTTAAGGGGTTAAAAGTTGTTTTTTTTATGACAATAACTTCATCGTCTGCTGAACTGACCCCAGGACAGATCTTGGATTAAAAGCAGCTATCCGAAGGTACAAGTGGTTTGGGGTGGGCAGATTGTGGGTACAGAGTAACTTTAAAAAAATCAGTCAGATAATTTGTTGGTGTAATAGGGCACTAAGAGATCGTGGGAACATAATAATGTGCCACTGCTCACTGTTATGCACCTATCTCCTTTATGACCCAAGTAGAAACCTGGAACCTGTGATGACTCCACAAGATCTACCCACTCAGCCAGTCAGTCACTGCACAGGTGTCAGCCATTTCTGAGTCGGTGACATCACAGGACCGGGAGATACAGGAGACCAGCAGGTAACCGTGAGCTATGGCGCTGTACTGCGGGCGCACTGGGACAGATAAGTATCACTTCATTATTATGCTCCCATCCCCCCTGCCCTTACTAGATTTTTTACTTTTGCCCAGAGTTCTTCTTTAATTACCGTTGCCATATTTTACATATGGTCTTAGCCTCACCTCTTTTCTAAACACCTTATAAAAAAAACTGAAATCAAAAATGTAAAACATGTCGAACACACATGACATTTTGGTTTATTTCGCTTCGAAAATCCCACTCAATATGTTCTTAGTATTAAAGGGGATATCTTTAAAAGACAATCCCTTTTACAAATGCCCAATAAACACATAAGAACATCGTACAGACGCAATCTCTGCCTAACATACAGTTAGCACTCTTGCTTACTGACATATCTGAGCTACCCATATAATACTGTACATGGTTCTGTCATTCTTTTGACTGTATAAATGTACATTGTAAAGGCAACAGTAAGTTCTTCAGGCCATAGTTTAGTTAAAACCAAGTCACGTGCACTCTAACATATTTATATAGCATATTTAAAGTGTAGGTTTTTTTAAGTTTTAATAACTTCTTCAAATAATGTGATAAATATGGAATTTTATTCCTGTATTCCTGTAGAGGAAAATGCACTGAATGCCAGGAACAGAAACTAAAAGATAAATTGACTAAAAGCCATAGAGAAGGACACGCCAGTGGTTAGCATTGATATTGACACATTTCTTCACAGGTCGCTGCTCTGCCAAAAACATATCTCCTGCAGTCTTTTATAAAATCTACCTTTAATAAATAACCACTAGATGTTTATATAAATAAGGTTAACACTGTCTGAGTGTTGTGTATAATAAATATCCATGAGACCAAAAGTCTACAGAGAACGTTTGAGGCTCCACCACACCATCATTCACTTCTCAGATGGCAGCAAACTATAGAAGATTTCGAGATGTCATCCCACTTGTGGTTCCACAGAAGAAGCTAAATCTCATCTAAGGAGCCTTTGAAGGCTTTCGGGGACATTGCCTCATTGTGTGAATAAAAAGAAAAAATCCACATATCCATATTTGGGATCTTTTTATTAAAAGAGACTTTATTCTTACATTAATAAGCTCAAGCAATTTATAATAAGCACATTATAAATTCACTGTCACATAGCAGAGAAACTATACTCTGTTTGTCTTAGAGATTCAGGGAACATTACGAGTCTATAAGATCAATGAAAGACTCCCCATGTCTTATTAAAGGATTCATGGTTTGCAGGCATGAAAATGGTAAAACCTCAAAAGAGGTGGTGGAAACTGATATAAGGGTTTATTGCAAAGGGAGGCACTCTGATCACCAAGGTGAAGAGCCACTGGATTCCTGCCCCACTAACCCCTCTTGTGACCGCTGGCAGCATCATGTGGTAACAAAGGGCAACTCTCTCCTTTAGTGCCCCAACGCATGAGTATTGACACTCGTGCACTGCAGAGCAGGAGGAAGAGGAGATGCAGGACTGTGCAGAATGGGTGAATGGTGCCTACATGCCTAATGTATTGAGCTGCTGTAAGAAAAAGCCGCTGTGCTATGCCTATGGAATCAAATGTTGATGGTCTTCATCTGCCCCCATGGTTGGTAGGCTCCAGGGGGGGGGGTTAGGGTTACTTGGGCACTTGTCATGGTAGCCTGGAGTGGTAACAGACCCACCCCGGGTTGTTGGTACCGCCACTCACAGAACAGGGGAAAAAAACAAGTATACAATGGTGTTTAGGTGCAAGTGCTAACAGAGTAGACCAGAGTCCTGTGCGTTTAGTTAAAAAAAATAATCCTTTACTGTAGAATAGTTCAGGGTAAACAGTACACATGATAACAACACTGCAATTCTTAACACAGAAAGTAGGTGCTGAACGTGAGATAGATACAGAAGAGATAAGAAGATACTCACACTCACAGATGCATATACTGGCTCTGAACTGCAATATGCCCCCAGTTGTGGGATACCCGTCCTAAGTGGGTAATACGAGCCCCATTAGTTAGTTATCTGGGTGTAGCAGACTTCCGCATTTTCCTAGTTGTCCTGCACTGTGCAGTAGGATATGTAGACCTTTTCACTGTAGCTTTGTCCTTCTGGGTCAGTTCCTCTTGCTTCAGGTAACTGCATGTTTTTAAAAGGTTCCTGGAGTGGGCAAGGTGTTCCTGTGTGGCTTCTCTCCCCTTAGTAGAGCTTAGCACTGCATAGTTTTCTTAGTTACTTACATAAAGAAAGTCTTTAGTTGCTATCTTTGGTCCCTGTCAGGGTTCTTGGCCAAAGCCAGGCCCCAGGTTAACTTCTGCAGAGACTGGTTTGTGTTTGCTTTCTCTCACACTAAAGACTATACTTGAACTGACCACTTCCTGCCACTAGAACTAACTACTCCTACAGGGGCTATACTAAACCCTCCTATGAGTGCTGGGGATGAGTGTGTGTGAGAGATAAGAGATAGGACAGAAGAGAACAAGTACCTGAAATTGGTTAACACATATACTGTACAAACAGTTTAACCCCTTTTCTTCTTCAGCTGTACAACATGTTAAATAGAACACCTAGTGGGGAAAAGAAAATATTCCATCTCCCACTCTTGTGAACCTAAGGGAGTGACTTACTAAGGTACCATAGTCAGCACCAGTGGTGGAACACCACACCTACACTACCGTTCAAAAGTTTGGGGTCACCCAAACAATTTTGTGTTTTCCATGAAAAGTCACTTATTCACCACCATACGTTGTGAAATGAATAGAAAATAGAGTCAAGACATGACATTGACAAGGTTAGAAATAATGATTTGTATTTGAAATAACATTGTTTTTACATCAAACTTTCCTTCCATCAAAGAATCCACCTTTTGCAGCAATTACAGCATTGCACACCTTTGGCATTCTAGCTATTAATCTGTTGAGGTATGCTGGAGAAATTGCACCCCACGCTTCTAGAAGCAGCTCCCACAAGTTGGATTGGTTGGATGGGCACTTCTGGCGTACCATACGGTCAAGCTGCTCCCACAACAGCTCAATGGGGTTCAGATCTGGTGACTGCGCTGGCCACTCCATTACCGATAGAATACCAGCTGCCTGCTTCTGCTGTAAATAGTTCTTGCACAATTTGGAGGTGTGTTTAGGGTCATTGTCCTGTTGTAGGATGAAATTGGCTCCAATCAAGCGCTGTCCACAGGGTATGGCATGGCGTTGCAAAATTGAGTGATAGCCTTCCTTATTCAGAATCCCTTTTACCCTGTACAAATCTCCCACCTTACCAGCACCAAAGCAACCCCAGACCATCACATTACCTCCACCATGCTTAACAGATGGCGTCAGGCATTCTTCCAGCATCTTTTCATTTGTTCTGCGTCTCACAAACGTTCTTCTTTGTGATCCAAACACCTCAAACTTGGATTCATCCATCCACAACACTTTTTTCCAGTCTTCCTCTGTCCAATGTCTGTGTTCTTTTGCCCATCTTAATCTTTTTCTTTTATTGGCCAGTCTCAGATATGGCTTTTTCTTTGCCACTCTGCCCTGAAGCCCAAAATCCTGCAGCCGCCTCTTCACTGTAGATGTTGACACTGGTGTTTTGCGGGTACTATTTAATGAAGATGCCAGTTGGGGACCTGTGAGGCATCTGTTTCTCAAACTAGAGACTCTAATGTGCTTATCTTCTTGCTTAGTTGTGCAACGCGGCCTCCCACTTCTTTTTCTACTCTGGTTAGAGCCTGTTTGTGCTGTCCTCTGAAGGGAGTAGTACACACCGTTGTAGGAAATCTTCAATTTCTTAGCAATTTGTTGCATGGAATAGCCTTCATTTCTAAGAACAAGAATAGACTATCGAGTTTCAGATGAAAGTTCTCTTTTTCTGGCCATTTTGAGCGTTTAATTGACCCCACAAATGTGATGCTCCAGAAACACAATCTGCTCAAAGGAAGGTCAGTTTTGTAGCTTCTGTAACGAGCTAGACTGTTTTCAGATGTGTGAACATGATTGCACAAGGGTTTTCTAATCATCAATTAGCCTTTTGAGCCAATGAGCAAACACATTGTACCATGAACACTGGAGTGATAGTTGCTGGAAATGGACCTCTATACACCTATGTAGATATTGCCCAAAAAAACAGACATTTGCAGCTAGAATAGTCATTTACCACATTAACAATGTATAGAGTGCATTTGTTTAAAGTTAGGACTAGTTCAAAGTTATCTTCATTGAAAAGTACAGTGCTTTTCCTTCAAAAATAAGGACATTTCAATGTGACCCCAAACTTTTGAACGGTAGTGTAAGTACTATTTGATGGGCCTAAATAGTACATGGAGGACAAAGTGGACACTGGTACTGTGTAAAGCAGTACAGATGAGGAGTTTGTATAGAGGTGAGGATGATGATGGAGTGAGGAGCCTAAAATGTTTTCCTGGCAGAGACAAGTCAAAGGTCTTCAAGATGGCCAGACCAAGTGAAGAAGACGTCCGCTATGAGTCACTGGGTGCAACTACGCTGTAATCAATTGTATGGTTTGCAAAGAGTGGGCACGATTGGTATTTACCTTTATATGGATAAGTATATGCAGGAAATATTGGTCTTTGTATAGTGGATTGTTTTTAGTAATGTTATGGAGGTATAAGTTACTATGTGCTGGTAATGCACATTAAATAAATGGCGTCCATTTGACAACCAGGAAAGGTCCCAGTCTTTGCATTAAACAGATCCTTAACTAAAGTATGTTGTGTTTTGTTTTGTTTTTTGCTGCACTCAGGTGGTAATAGTACAGACATCCTTGCTATTCATTTAATCCAGGTCAATTAAAAAGAAAGGTATGTTGCACAGTAAATGTTTAACACTAGATCAAAAGTATTTGTCAGGAAATCTCAAAACATATATTTCCAATGGCCACTGCTAAATGTAAAGTGTAATCAGCCTAACCTTCAGAGACCATGGGTAGTGGGACACATTCTGAAAGCTATAAATATGGCTATATTTAGTTTTTGAAGTGTCCTCCCTACCTCAGAATTATGGTCAATCAAGGCTTGGATTTCAATTATCCATCTTCTGGACATGATGACACCCCCCACGCATACTACCCCAATCGACCCCCACACACACTTCCTTACCTGACCCCAGCACACTACCTTACCTGACCCCCACACACACTACTCCACCTGACTTCCCCACACACCACATCACCTTACCTCCCACACACACTATTTCACCTGACCCCCTACACACACACTACCTGAAACCCCCCCACACACTACCCCATCTGACCCCACACACACACTACTCCACCTGACCCCCCACACACACACACTACCTCACCTGATCCCCATCCCCCACACACACTACCTCACCTAACCCCCTCTACACACAGTACCTCACCTGACCCCCATACCCCCCACATGCACACTCTACTTCAACTGACCCCCCTACACACACTACTCCACCTGACTCCCCCTACACACACTATCTCACCGGACACACACACACACACACAGAACCTCACCTGACACCCTGGCACCTGGATTTTGGTGCCGCTATGGTAATGTCACTGGAGCTTGTGCCTGGAGACAGGAGAGAGGCTGGGCAGGAGTGTGGCGCTGTCTGGGTGGTATGTTGTGCCAGGCAATACAAGGTGCGGCCCAGGTCAGGGATCACTATTTGAGGCCGCAACTTCTGTCATTTCGGCACTGGCAGGCCGTGGGTGGCAAGAGCAAAAAAAACTTTTTAAGGGCTACGCTGAATTCATTCGGGGCTTGGGCCCCGAATATCCATGCCTAGCGATGCCCCTGGGACTATGGATAATTCCTAATGCATTTCTAAATGTTCAGGATTCATATATGAAAGGGTTATGTATTTTTTATTATTGTACTTTAAATGCTTTTGTTGGTTCTAATTAGAGCTTAGTCCTTATCTCATCAGCAATGGAGTGTCCTTTGTATGTGGTGCATCTTAATGCTTCACTTCACTGATGAGGTCAGAGCACATCCTAGAATAAGTATGTAAGCAATGACATTATTCTGCACCAAAGGCAATAATATTCTGTGGGTTCATAGTTACATCTTCTCTATTAAATGGAGATTCCCTAATGAAATACCCACGCTAATGCGCAAAAAAAAGGAGTGGAAAGGGTAAAAATTAGAACAAATTGCTGGTGTGACGTAAATGCCGAGCACAATTTAATTCATACTGACAAGAATCATCTTACGCAAAGGTCATAATGATAAAGGCTGAACAAACAATTATTATAGACATATATACACATTGTTATTTCCCACAAAACTGAAATGATGTTATTTAGTATTTACAACATACAGTCAGGTGTTATACTACTAATCTACCTTATGTTTTATACACTTTATGTACTCATTATTGTGGCTTCTTATAGAATTTATTATTCACTTACAATTATACATTTACATAACCTTCACATATACTCTAACCTACTGTCCCTTATGAATTGTAATATGCAAAAGAACACTGCAGAGACACCATCACATGTCTCGACGTCAGTGAACTAGCCAGACCTTCCCTCCGGGAAGGAACAACCAAGCCAAAGCGTTCTCCAGTCAAGGAAACCACCTCAGCAAGGTATCCATCCACAGACAGCCGTTTCGGGGTTTTTGCCCCTCATCAGTGTGGAGTAGGTTTCTGGCTAGTGGGAGCAATGACTAGTAAGTGCATGCAAAAGGACGCTGGTTGACCTCAGGGAGATCAACCAAAACACCGCAGAGACACCATCACGTGTCTCAACGTCAGTGTATTCTAGAACATTGCCCCCTGGGAAATCGAATATGCAAAAGAACACTGCAGAGACACCATCACATGTCTCGACGTCAGTGAACTAGCCAGACCTTCCCTCCGGGAAGGAACAACCAAGCCAAAGCGTTCTCCAGTCAAGGAAACCATCTCAGCAAGGTATCCATCCACAGACAGCCGTTTCGGGGTTTTTGCCCCTCATCAGTGTGGAGTAGGTTTCTGGCTAGTGGGAGCAATGACTAGTAAGTGCATGCAAAAGGACGCTGGTTGACCTCAGGGAGATCAACCAAAACACCGCAGAGACACCATCACGTGTCTCAACGTCAGTGTATTCTAGAACATTGCCCCCTGGGAAATCGAATATGCAAAAGAACACTGCAGAGACACCATCACATGTCTCGACGTCAGTGAACTAGCCAGTCCTTCCCGGAGGGAAGGTCTGGCTAGTTCACTGACGTCGAGACATGTGATGGTGTCTCTGCAGTGTTCTTTTGCATATTCGATTTCCCAGGGGGCAATGTTCTAGAATACACTGACGTTGAGACACGTGATGGTGTCTCTGCGGTGTTTTGGTTGATCTCCCTGAGGTCAACCAGCGTCCTTTTGCATGCACTTACTAGTCATTGCTCCCACTAGCCAGAAACCTACTCCACACTGATGAGGGGCAAAAACCCCGAAACGGCTGTCTGTGGATGGATACCTTGCTGAGGTGGTTTCCTTGACTGGAGAACGCTTTGGCTTGGTTGTTCCTTCCCGGAGGGAAGGTCTGGCTAGTTCACTGACGTCGAGACATGTGATGGTGTCTCTGCAGTGTTCTTTTGCATATTCGATTTCCCAGGGGGCAATGTTCTAGAATACACTGACGTTGAGACACGTGATGGTGTCTCTGCGGTGTTTTGGTTGATCTCCCTAAGGTCAACCAGCGTCCTTTTGCATGCACTTACTAGTCATTGCTCCCACTAGCCAGAAACCTACTCCACACTGATGAGGGGCAAAAACCCCGAAACGGCTGTCTGTGGATGGATACCTTGCTGAGGTGGTTTCCTTGACTGGAGAACGCTTTGGCTTGGTTGTTCCTTCCCGGAGGGAAGGTCTGGCTAGTTCACTGACGTCGAGACATGTGATGGTGTCTCTGCAGTGTTCTTTTGCATATTCGATTTCCCAGGGGGCAATGTTCTAGAATACACTGACGTTGAGACACGTGATGGTGTCTCTGCGGTGTTTTGGTTGATCTCCCTGAGGTCAACCAGCGTCCTTTTGCATGCACTTACTAGTCATTGCTCCCACTAGCCAGAAACCTACTCCACACTGATGAGGGGCAAAAACCCCGAAACGGCTGTCTGTGGATGGATACCTTGCTGAGGTGGTTTCCTTGACTGGAGAACGCTTTGGCTTGGTTGTTCCTTCCGGGAGGGAAGGTCTGGCTAGTTCACTGACGTCGAGACATGTGATGGTGTCTCTGCAGTGTTCTTTTGCATATTCGATTTCCCAGGGGGCAATGTTCTAGAATACACTGACGTTGAGACACGTGATGGTGTCTCTGCGGTGTTTTGGTTGATCTCCCTGAGGTCAACCAGCGTCCTTATGAATTGTAAGACCTCACACTCAGGCTTCTCTTCCCTTCTCTACTAGTTTGTCATTCATTTTCATTCATTCACCTATTCTAGCCTGCACTGTACTATTAGAACATGAAAAAATCCTGCAAATTTCTATAATAGTACATGACAGTGATGTTTTGGGATGCCTGTGCCATCACCTGCATTATAGAGCTAATGCCCAGCTTATGTATTGGTTAGACAGAGGAAGGGGTCACCTCGGTTTCTTTATCAGTTCCCTGTAAGCCTTGAGAGGTGTCAATAGAGAGTGTTGGTGTACCTGAGGCCCACCAGAGAAAATGATCCTTGGGGCCCACCAATAAAGAACCAGTGAGACACAACATGCTGACCCGCTCCTTTCCTTGATTCATCTGTATCTGTGACAAATCTCAGAACACCCTACATTTATACAGCTCTCAGGGTATGCTGGGAGTTGTAGTTTCTGAGAAGACAATCCTTTAATAAATCTCTGTGCAGAGTCTCCTGGTGGCTGCAATCTGTGGGTGACAACCATCAGCCCTGAAGGTCCAGCAATACATCTCTACATTGAACTACAACTCCCAGCATATCCTGAGGGTTGCAGACTGTCAGTAAATGTTGGGAGTTGTAGTGCCTGCAGCTGTTGTAGTTGGGTCCTAGGTGCATTATGCACTGGATGCTTTGTGGCATATAAGAATACATAGATCTGTGGGGGCTCAGTGTAGGGAAGTGACCCCAGAACAGCACTAATAGGAGATAGAACAAAAATAATGTAAAATAAAAAAACGTTAGTTTTTAAAATGCGCAAAATAAATGGGGTTAACCAGTGAAAATTTCTTTCTTCTTAAATCAACTGGTTTCAGAAAGTTATATAGATTTGTCCTTTACTTCTATTTAAAAATCTCAAACTTTCCCATACTTATGAACTGTTGTATGTCCTGCAGGCTAATTCTGACAATGTAGGTCTATGTGGCTACATTGACGGAATTAGTGAGCCGCCAGGGTGTGGATGGCATGGCCACCGTGCTTTTTTTCCAGTTATATCTCCTGAACAAAGCACGTCTTAGCAGTGAGACCAGCTGCAATCAATAACTTTTGACATGCCTGATGACATAACAAAAGAGGGTCCAAAAGCACCTGGAACATGATTCACAATGGCTAAAGTAGAAGGGGGATGCACACTGGAAGGCTCACAATCCCCGGTGTGAGCACTAGACATACGATATGAAGAGGTCCTTATCTCTGAAGGGAAGCCAGCAAAAGATAACACTGTCGGCTGGCGACTAAAGCCCTCAATACAGTGAAATCTTATGCGCAACTAGGATTTTACTGTATTGAGCGCTTTAGTCGCCAACCAACAGTGTTATCTTTGGCTGGTCTCCCTGAGATCAGTGATCTCTTTCTCGTATGGCTGTACTAGGCATTGCTCCCACCTAGCCAGAATCCTGCTCCACACTGATGAGGGGCAACACCCATAAACAGCTGTCTGTGACTGGATACCCGGCCTTGGTTTTTTCTTGTCATAACATTGACTTATAGAACCACTTAATATGGTGGTTTTCCTACAGGAGCCACCCCTTGGCCGTGTCCTTCCTAGAGGGATATCTGGCTAGTTCTGTGTTTCGAGACTCTTAAATAAGGCTCCACAGCCTTTTTTTTTTTTTTTTTTTTTTTGCTGATCTCTGAAGGACCTCTTTATATTGTATGCCTGATGACATGTCAAAAGTTATTTTCAATGACCATGACTCTTTAATGTTACCTGAAGGATAATCCAAGGCAATAGTGAAAGTATTGCAGCAATACTGCATAATTTTCATTTGTTGGCATAATAGATTGGGTTGGGGCTTACACCTAAAGTCAACCTTCATTTTGAAAAAGTAAAATAATTTTATGCCAATAGACTAACTCCTTGCTATATTTCATTTGGAGCATTACAAGGCATCTCAAAGTTATGTGACTTGTATAAATGCACTTAGCCTGCAGCCTTATGCTTTCATACAGTAACAGAACTCCTTGGTGACTTCTAATATTCTTTTAATTTACAGTAGGGGGTATATTATACCATTCATAATGTACAATATTGTGCATTTACAAATAAACTTGTAATGTTGTATATTCTTTTAATAAAATATTTAAGAATAGTGTAAAGCATAACATTGTGCATGGCTACATATATAATGCATGAATCCTACATTAAACATTCACGTCTCCGTTTCAATGTATGGAAATCACAAATTTGATTGGTTACATTGCTCAAGTGGGTTAACGATATGGGGATTAACGCTGTAAAAAAAGTGCATATGTTTGCTCTAAAGCAGCATGTAAATGTCCATTTTATTCCCATGTTCAACATGAAAGCAGCCATCTTGCTATAAACATCTGCTTCGCAATGTGCATCCCTCTAGAAACATTCATGTATGGAGTAGGAAGATTATATAAGTAGGCTTAGCCTTGAAAAAATGAGGCATCTCTTAAGACAACATCGCCTTCTACAACTACATATTTATTGCCCCAGAATTGTACTCCGTAAACATAAGAAATATTTCATTCATAGATAATGTATACAACTGTAGCGAACGTGGGATCAGCACAGGTTCCCCCTGGTTAGTGTATGGTTGGTTGGTTACAGTAGTGTTGCTACTGGGCTTTTATGTAACCTGAATTCTTTGAGAATTTAACCAATAGTAAACGGGATTCTACAATAGGCTGGTTCCAACCATCTTAAAAAGTGGTGACACGATGGTGTGCTTAGCAGACACGTCAAACTGTTTAGGATCGGAAACATTCTCCAAACCTGAACACTTTGCATTTGATTCCCATTATGGGGGTTTGGGGGTACAATCTGATTCTGATTCGGACTCCGGAAGGTCATTTTGAATATCTTGTTATGCCCTTCAAATTATGTAATCCGCCAACTGTTTTCCCACCCTTTGTGGGGGGGGGGTTGTTGTGTTAACACCGTTCAGCCTCTGGTAAAACTAACATGTTGTTTATGTTCCTCAATTTAGTACGATTACAACAATATGTAACTTGTATAACTTTATTATTACATTTAATTTAAATTTTAAATTTCATGGCTTTTAACCCCTTAGCGACCCATGACGTATCTGGTACGTCATGGTGCCGCGGGGGGTGTTCAGAGAAGGGTCCCGCCGGGACCCCACTCTGAACGGCGCCGCTCCCGGCTGATATGTACAGCCGGGGAGCCCCTCTATTAGCCGGCGCGGGTCCCGTTGTCGCGTCGGCTAATTAAGCCTCTAAATGCAGCTGTCAAACCTGTGATGCACGCCGCTCTGGAGGAGGAAGGAGCCGGCATACACAGCATCCTCCGGTGTCTGTGACAGCTGCCGGACACAGGAGGATGCTGTTTATGCCGGCTTCTTCCCCAGCAGAGCGGCGCGTGTCTTCAGTCTCCTGCGGGCCGCGCGCGATGACGTCATTTCATCGCGCGCCGCCTGCAGGAGAAGACCAGCACAGAGGACCTGGGACAGAAGAGGACATGGGCAGCGTGGGAGCGGAGGTAAGGTGAGTGGGATGTTTATTTTTTTTATTTGGGGTTTAACTAGGCCACCAGGGACATGCCTGATGGGGGTTAACTAGGCCACCAGGGACATGCCTGATGGGGGTTAACTAGGCCACCAGGGACATGCCTGATGGGGGTTAACTAGGCCTACCAGAGGCATCACTGGGGGGGGTTAACTAGGCTACCAGGGACATGACTTGGGGGTTAACTAGACTACAAGGGGCATCACTGGGGGGGGGGTAACTACAATAGCAGGGGCATCACTGGGGGTTAACTACAATAGCAGGGGCACTAGGGGAACAATACTTTGCCTTGCCCCGGGTGCTGCAAACCCACGCTACTAACTGCCGCACACGGTATGCGGCCCTGGAATGATTTTATTAATGCCCGACCGGCCCTCGACATGGAAAAGGTTCCCCACCCCTGATCTATACTTTCTATCGGTACTGTGATTGCATGTATGCGACTTTTTGATCACTTTTAATTACAATTTTTATGCATTTGATGTGACAAAAAAATTAGCAATTTTGCACTTTGGTGGGTTTTTGCCCTTACGCCTTTTAACGGGCGAGATCAGGAATGCAATAATTTAATAGTTCAGGTGATTGCACGTGCAAAGATACGAAATGTGTATGTTTGTGTATTTATTATTTTTTTTATTATTACTGCACTGATCTCTCATAGAGATCACTGTAGTGTACTTATAATACACTGATTCATGAGATCAATGATAGATTGATTAGGGCTGCTGGAGCCAGAAACAATCTATTACCGAGCCGGAATCAGCATCATTCAGATGCTGAGGCCTGGCTGGGTAGAAAGCAGGGATCATCCCTCCATGGCGATCTCCCCCACCAGGGATGGGGCTGTAAAGCTAGTGTCAAAGCTGACAGCTGCATTTAACTAGCTAATTATAGTGCTTGAAAAGCCCTTCTAGTATATACACTCTGATCTCTCATTGAGATCTTTGCTGTATACTTTGCTGCTACAGCCGAAAACAAACGAGTGCCAAGCCGGGGTAAGCGCCATCTTGGCGGAGACCCCGGCCGGCTTCAGTCACGGAAATCGCTCCTCCGGGACAACGTCCTGGGGGAGTGATCTCCGCCACTAGACACCAGGGAATGGCTGCATCCAGTAATCGGATGCAGCTGTCAACTTTGACAGTTGCATCTGATTACCTTATTAGCGGGCACGGCGATCGGACCGTGCTCGCTAATAGCCGCGGTCCCGGGCTACACGCGGCACCCGGGATTGCGGCGGTTCTGAACGCCCTTAACGACAACAGGGCGTAAATATACGCCCTTTGTCGTTAAGGGGTTAAGAGCGACCTAGGTCCCTTTAAGAGCGACTTGGGTTCCTTTAAGAGCGACTTGGGTCACTTTAAGAGCGAAATGGGTCCCTTTAAGAGCGACTTGTGTCGCTCGGGTGGCTCTTAAAGGGACCCAAGTCGCTCTTAATGGGACCCAAGTCGCTCTTAAAGGGACGGGACCCATGTCGCTCTTAAAGGGACTCATGTCGCTCTTAAAGGAACAGGACCCATGTCGCTCTTAAAGGGACGGGACCCATGTCGCTCTTAAGGGGACGGGACCCAAGTTGCTCTTAAAGGGACGGGACCCAAGTTGCTTTTAAAGGGATGGCACCCAGGGTTAAAGTTTCTCTTAAAGGGAAGTCACTGTTAAAGGGGCGTTCTTTTCAAGCACTATGTATTTCACTGGAAATGCAAATCTAGTTAATACATGCAGTCCCTGGCTGTACATAACAGCCGGGTGCCTCACACTGTAGAGAGGGCGTGCGCGTGAGTCCTCTTTATATCTCCTTAACTGCGGCATGGCACATATACTTGTCATGCATCGTTAAGGGGTTGAGTTGGCATTCGAGGAGTGGAGGCGGCTAAACATCAAAACATCAAACATCAAAGAGTTTGTTAATGCCTGTGAGATGCCAAGGTGGTCGCCATAAGTGAGGGTCCATCTCAGTGGTTGTCCACAGTCGCTTAGGACTGTTCAAGGCAAGTAGGCAGGGACAGTTGGCGGGGAGGGGGAGGGATGCATCCGTTATAAAAAAAAGGATCAAAGATAGCTCTTTAACCCCTAGACAACCTAGGACGTACCGGTACATCCTGGAAGTCTGTCCCCAGATGACCCTGGACGTACCGGTACGTCCTGAGCTATGAAGCAGTTCATAGCAGGTGGGGGCCGGCTGCAATCAGCAGCCGGCACCTCACCATTAATGACATGCTGCAGCAATCGTGCTGAAGCATGACATTAACTCCTCAAATGCCGCGATCGCGTAGCATGCGTAATGGTTCGATCTATTAAAATATAACAAGCGTCATTGCGAACGGTGAACGGCGTACAGGAAAAGAAGGAAAAAAGTGCGCAGATTACTGATTTTATGTTACGTTATATATATAAAAAATTAATAAGGGATCAAAGCGTCCGATCTTCACAAATATGGTATTATTAAAAACTAGAGATCATGGTGGAAAAAATGACTCCCCATACAGCCCCGTAGGTGAAAAAATAAAACTGTTATAAGCGTCACAATAGGCCCATTTTATTAATATTTAATTGCCAAAAAAAAAGGATTTCATTAAAAAAATATATATAATATTAGAGAATCTGTGTAAACCTGCATATGGTTGTGTTCGGACTGACCTATAGAATAATGGTATCATGTTGCTTTTACCATATAGTGCATTACGTAGACACAGGAACCCCCCAAACGTTACCATATTGCATTCTTTTTTAGGATTTCACCTATTTATATCTTTATAAATAATAATTTTAGGATTCCATCATACATGTTATGGTAAAATGAAAGACGCCATTACAAAGTACAACTATTTCTGTAACAAATAAGCCATTACATGGCCTGTAGATAGAAAACTGAAAGTGCTAGAGCTCTTAGAAGGGGAGGAGGGAAAAACGAAAGCGCAAAGATCAAAATTTGCGCGGTCCACTGGGTCATTTTGGGCCTGGTCCTCAAAGGGTTAATGTATGTCCTTGATGATGTACCATTGATGACTGGCATCAGTTTTGGCAGTGATTTTAAGATGCCAGTTTCCCTTTAAGGCAGACGTGAACCACAATATGTGAATAGATAAAGGGTTGGACCTGGAAGACTCCTCTCAGAACATTCTGGTAGCTTCTATTGAAATACGGTGTGAGGGAAGATCATATGACCCAAGTCCTATGCATCCTTAGCAAGTGTAATCTACTAGTGTGACAGACAAAATGACAAAAGTTAAACATGCTCGACTCACTATACCCAGACAAAGATTGCTCAGCCAGACAACCGCATAATACTACAACAGCTGGGACATTAGTACCAGGACACTGCACAGGGCAATACTGGTCAAAAAAGAACTGTATCTCCATATCCTTTAAGATATAAGAAGGATAAGTGAATGATGTACAGATTTGTGGCTTTAACCATGAAACATTAGTTGAATGGTGTAATGTTCTTGGGGTTTTTGATGATGACTCACATAAGAATTTATTTACAACTGAGTGCATACCTATGGATGTGTTAGTTGTACGAAAACCCCTTTAGGTTGTATTGGAGGGCTGTGAATATTAGTTCATAGGACACTTTCAACAGTCAATCTGTATTATTTTCCTACTGTGCTCACAAAATAAAAACAAATCCAATGTTACTTCTGCATACACCACATTT
This sequence comes from Dendropsophus ebraccatus, assembly GCF_027789765.1. NCBI lineage: Eukaryota > Metazoa > Chordata > Amphibia > Anura > Hylidae > Dendropsophus > Dendropsophus ebraccatus. Next base: position 99,496,481 of record NC_091459.1, read on the forward strand.
TGTATTTGTACCATATTTGATGCATTCCAAACTTCTATAAACATCATGTAATCTCAGCCAGAAGCCATCTGGTTTTGTATCTGTAAATGTAAGCAGAGCTTCCCAAGTCCCAGCCTTTTCCTAACAAGGCCTCCTGCAGGCAATTGTACAGAAGAAAACCCCAGCAACAGGAGATCAAAGAGAGCTTCATACCTTATACTGGAAGTGAACATGCAAAGGAAACTATTTGTAATGTGGTTGTTAACTGTGTCATGTCTTCTTGTACAAAAGAAGGTGCTGTGACTGTAGCCCCAGAAAGCGAAGCCCTGGAATACTTCCTCACATGCATGCTACACAACCACAAATATGCAGATATAATTATATACAATGTAATGCACATAGAGTGACATTCAAAGCGACTCTGTACCCATTGTGCAGCCCCACCAACTACTTATACCTTTGTGTAGCTGAAGTGAAGTCCTTTCTGGTGGTCTCTTTACAAACGCTGGTGGTGCTTTCCTGAGGCCGAAAATTTAACTTTTATTGGAGTCTAGCTGTGTCAAAGAGGCGTGGCCTAGAGCAGTGATTTTCCACCAGTGTGCCGCGACACATGGTCGGGTGTGCCGCAGGGAAAGTTCCCCAAACTATGGTGCCCCTGCATATCACCCTGCTGCTGTCCGCCTCACCTACTGGTCGCCTGTAGCACCCGGACGTGCTCCTCCTATCCAATCAGCGGAGACCAGGGGCCAGTAGGTGAGGCGGACAGCAGCGGCGACCATCTCGGAGGAGGTGAGGAGAAAGGGGGGGAGAGAAACCTGGGGATGGGGGAGAGAAACAGGAGAAAACAATGGGGGAGAGAAACCTGAGGATGGGGGAGAGAAACACTGGGATGGGGGAGAGAAGCATGGGGGAGAAACAGGGAGAGAAGCATGGGGGAGAGAAACCTGGGGATGGGGGAGAGAAGCATATGAATGGGGGAGAAACAGGGGAGAGAAGCAGGGGGGAGAGAAACATGGGGATGGGGGAGAGAAGTTTGGTGGAGAGAAGCAGGGGGGAGAGAAGTATGGTGGAGAGTAGCACAGGAGAGAAGCATGGGGGAGAGAAGCACAGGAGAGAAGCACAGGAGAGAAGCAGGGGGGAGAGGTATGGTGGAGAGAAGTGGGGGGGGGAGAAGTATGGTGGAGAGAAGCAGGGGGGAGAGAAGTATGGTGGAGAGAAGCAGGGGGAGAAGTATGGTGGAGAGAAGCACAGGAGAGAAGCATGGGGGAGAGAAGCGGGGGGGAGAAGTATGGTGGAGAGAAGTGGGGGGGAGAAGTATGGTGGAGAGAAGCAGGGGGGAGAGAAGTATGGTGGAGAGAAGCAGGGGGGAGAAGTATGGTGGAGAGAAGCACAGGAGAGAAGTAGGGGGGAGAAGTATAGTGGAGAGAAGCACAGGAGAGAAGCACGGGGGGGGGGGAGAAGAAAACAGGCCCAGGTTTCACACTGAATGAGTATAAATACATTTAGAATCTATATTATTAACTATATGTATAATATGTACTGTTTTAGTGTCATTTTGTACCATTTTAGTTGGTGGTGTGCCCCGGGATTTCTTATGTATAAAAAGTGTGCCGCGGCTCAAAAAAGGTTGAAAATCACTGGCCTAGAGCACCCAGTTGCTCTCCACGTCTCCTGCCTCCCATTTCGCTCCCTGTCCAATCGCACAGTGTAAGCTGTCACTGTGCATGCTGTTCTCCTCCACAGTGCATTTGCAGTGATGTTGGCGGTCCTGTGTCGCCTCTTTGGTGTGTCCTCCCTGCGCCGCCCCAACCCCATGGTAGTGATGCATCCAGCCCTGCATCGCCTCTCCTGTGCCTGTTACCGTCCCTTGCATACCGTAGTGACATCTTCCAGCTGGATCCGCTTCTCCTCCTCATTGCACATGCGCCATTGCGTGCCAATCTGGCACAGGCGCAGTGACGCACAAGAAGGAGAAGGCTGGTCACGTCACTTTGCCGGCACCGGATTGCATGTGCAAAGAAGAGGAGAAGCGAATCCAGCCATAGGGCGCCACTATGGGGGCGGCGACAGGCACAGGAGAGGTGGTGCAGGGCGTGTCCTACCATAGGGAGGACACACTACCGAGACAGCGCAGGACCGCCAATGTCACTGCAGATGCACCTAGGGGAAGAACAGCAGCGCATGTACAATGACTGCTTACACTGTGGACAGGGGGTGGAACGGGAGGCAGGGGTACATAGAGAGCAACAACACATGGGCGGTGCTGGCCTAGGGTGCTCGCCTCTTTGACATGGCTAGACCTCAATAAAAGTTTAATTTTGTGTAAAGAGACCACCAAAAAAGACTTCACTTCAGCTACACAACGGTATAAGTAGTTGGGGGGCTGCACAGTGGTTACAGAGACACTTTAAGGGATACTCTGTTGAGGAAAACTGCAGTTTTCCAATAAGTAAGGCACATTGGGGGGCATGTATCAAAAGGCGAAAATGCCTTTTTTTGGCGCAAATGGAGCAGATTGGCGTAAAAATATTCACAAAGGGTATTTTTGCAAATATTTTATTCGCATCTGTCCCATCTGCGCCACCTTCGCCAGTGGGGCGGAGAGGGGGTGCGGCAGCACACAGAGGGGGCGAGGCCTCCGCGTGCGCCGCATTTATCATTTTTCCGGCGGAAAAATTACACTAAAACCTACGCCAGCTCTGAGCTGGCGTAAGTTTCAAGATTTTCGCACGGAGAGGCTCCGTGTGATCAGGATTTATGTAGAAGCAATGCACCTCTACATAAATCCTCTGAGCTCCGGAGCTTTGGGAACATTTGTAAGCCTGACGTAAAAAACGCTGGACTTCATAAATGTCCCCCCTAGAGGCTGAATGTATAGCATTGTATTTCATATAGAAAACAAATAAATAAATGACTTACATAGTTACATAGTTAATACGGTTGAAAAAAGACACATGTCCATCAAGTTCAACCAAGGAGGGGATGGATACAGGGAAGGGGGAGGGGTGATAGGTTCTATACATATGCATTTATATTATTTTGCTCTAAGAACTTGTCTAGCCCTGTTTTGAAGCCCTCTAATGTTTTTGCTGTGACCAGATCCTGTGGTAGACTGTTCCACAGATTCACAGTTCTCATGGTAAAGAAGGCTTGTCGCCTCCGGAGATTGAACCTTTTTTTCTCCAGGCGGAGGCAGTGCCCTCTTGTCCTTTGAGGGGGTTTTACCTGGAACATCTTTTCCCCATATCTCTTGTAGGGGCCATTTATATATTTAAATAAGTTAATCATATCTCCCCTTAAACGTCTCTTCTCCAGACTAAACAAATGTAATTCTTTTAATCTCTCCTCATAACTAAGATGCTCCATTCCCCTTATTAGTTTAGTTGCCCGTCTTTGTACCCTCTCCAGCTCTAGAACATCCTTTTTATGAATCGGGTTCCAAAACTGGACGGCATACTCCAGATGAGGCCGCACCAAAGCTTTATAAAGCGGTAATATTATATCCCTGTCCCGAGAGTCCATGCCTGTTTTAATGCATGACAATATCCTGCTGGCCTTAGAAGCCACTGACTGACATTGTGTGCCGTTCTGTAGTCTATTATCTACAAGTACACCCAGATCCTTCTCCATCAGCGACTCTCCCAGTGTAACTCCCCCCAGGACATATGATGCATGCGGGTTATTAGTACCCAGGTGCATAACTTTACATTTATCCACATTGAACCTCATTTGCCAAGTGGACGCCCAAACACTCAGTGTGTCTAAGTCATCCTGTAACATCTGCACATCCTCCATAGACTGTACTGTACTACAAAGCTTGGTGTCATCTGCAAAGATAGAAACATTGCTGTTAATTCCATTCTCAATATCATTAATAAACAAGTTAAACAGAAGAGGGCCCAGTACTGACCCTTGGGGTACACCACTTATTACCGGGGACCATTCGGAGTAGGAATCATTGACCACCACTCTCTGGGTACGATTATTAAGCCAGTTTTCAATCCAGTTACACATTAAATTTTCCAAACCGATAGACTTTAACTTACCCATCAGACGTCCATGAGGAACTGTGTCAAACGCTTTTGCAAAATCCAGGTACACTATATCCACAGCCGCGCCGACATCCAGGCTTCTACTTACCTCTTCATAGAAACATATTAGGTTGGTTTGACAGCTTCTGTCCTTAGTAAAACCATGCTGGTTATCACTTATAATACTATTAGCCACTACATATTCCTGGATGTAGTCCCTTATAAGCCCCTCAAATAGTTTCCCCACAATGGACGTTAAGCTTACGGGTCTATAGTTACCTGGGGAAGTTCGAGAGCCCTTTTTGAAGATCGGCATTACATTTGCCTTACGCCAGTCCCTCGGCACAATACCAGTAAGCAAAGAATCACGGAATATTTCATACAAGGGTAGTGAAATTACAGAACTGAGTTCCCTAAGAACTCTGGGGTGCAATCCATCAGGCCCTGGAGCTTTGGTTACATTGAGTTTGTTTAATTTATCTTGGACCATATCTATAGTAAACCAGTTCAGTACATTACATGTGTTAGCAGCACTGGCCCCACCCACCTCAGTACTGGCCCCACCCACCACAGCTCCATCCTCTTTTGTATATACAGAACTGAAGAACCCATTAAGTAACTCAGCTTTCTCCTGATCCCCAGTTATTAATTCCCCGTCGCCATTATTTAGGGGTCCTACATGCTCTGACCTTGGTTTTTTTGCATTAATATATTTGAAGAATTTTTTGGGGTTCCTTTTGCTTTCTATAGCTACCTGCCTTTCATTGTGAATTTTTGCTGCTTTTATTACATTTTTACAGGTTTTGTTGACTTCTTTGTAATGTTTAAATGCTACAGCTGACCCCTCTGATTTATATTTTTTGAATGCCCCTTTTTTCTCATTTATATCCCTTCTAACCTCGGTTGTAAGCCATGTGGGATTGGATTTTAACCGTTTATATTTGTTACCCATAGGAATATATTTGGCAGTACAGTTATTTAATGTGGATTTGAAGATTTCCCATTTATTAGCTGTATCCGTATGTGACAGCAGCCGCTCCCAGTCTATGCCCTGAAGTTCTGCCCTTAACCCAGGAAAATTGGCCCTTTTAAAATTAAGAGTTTTTGCCCTCCCAACATGTTTTTCTTTTCTACACTTTAAGCTAAAAGTCACTATATTGTGGTCACTATTACCCAGGTGTTCATGGACAGTGACATCCCCAACCAGCTCAGCGTTGTTAGAAATAACCAGATCCAACAAGGCATCACTTCTAGTTGGCTCCTCCACAAACTGGCCCAGAAAATTATCCTGCAGGAGGTTAAGAAATTCCCTCCCCTTTGTGGTTTTAGCTAAACCGTGACCCCAATCTATATCTGGGTAGTTGAGGTCCCCCATTACCACTACTGTCCCCTCCCGGGCAGCCCGCTCTATTTGTCTATTCAACTGGCCATCTACCTCCTCAGTAATGTTGGGGGGTCTATAGATTACACCAAGAATAATTTTTTCCCTCTTTTCCTCCTTCTGTAGTTCTACCCACAATGCTTCCACATCATCACAGTCATCTCCCACTATTGCATCTTTTACACTCACTTTAATATCATTTCTGACATACAGACATACTCCTCCTCCCCTTCTGCCCACCCGGTCCCTTCTGAACAACGTAAATCCCTGAATATTGACAGCCCAGTCATGTGAGGAGTCCAGCCATGTCTCAGTCACACCAACCACATCAATGGACTCCACCAGAACCAAGGCCTCTAGCTCCCCCATCTTGCTGGCTAGACTTCTGGCATTAGTAACCATACACTTTATATTACCATCGAGTTTAACCTCTTCATTATAAGAAATGGGATTTATTACTGTGCTGTGGCTACAATCATCCTCACTGTTCATCCGCAACATATGGATCTCCCTATGCACTGTTTTTATCCTCCCCCCACAGGACCTTTCTCCTCCCTCCTCATTGTTCTGTCCCCTCTCTAACCTATCTGCCACTACATTACATATTACATTGTCCTCCCTCCACATCCCTAGTTTAAAAACCCCTCCACCCCTTCTAGGATTCTCTCCCCCAGCACAGCGGACCCCCTTCCATTAAGGTGCAAATTATCTGCGGAAAACAGATTGTACCCCAATGAAAAGTCAGCCCAGTGCTCTAAAAACCCAAACCCTTCTCCTCTACACCATGACTTGAGCCATGCATTTAACTCCCTAAGCTCCCGCTGTCTTTCCTGCGATGCGCATGGCACAGGCAGTATTCCAGAGAATACCACCTTGGAGGTCCTCCCCTTCAACTTAGCACCTAGTTCTCTAAAATTATTTTTAATCGACCTCCACCTACCTTGTATCCTGTCATTGGTTCCCACATGGACCACGACAGCTGGGTCATCCCCAGCCCCCCCAAGTAATTTATCCACCCTTTCCACCACATGCCGAACCCTGGCACCAGGGAGACAGCAAACCATTCGGTTGAGGCGGTCTTGGCGACAAATTATTCTATCCGTCTTCCTGATAATAGAATCCCCTACAACCACTAGCTGTCTAGGCCTACCTACAATACCATCCCGCCCACTACTAGTTGGACTGTTCCCCCGGCTGTTAGGGAGAACAGGTTCCACTAGAGCTGCCATTTCTGACACGGATGCCCTTGCATCATCACCTAACTTGGCAATTTTGCTTGGGCATATAGTAGGAGAAGTGGCCTTCCTTTTCTTGGATCCCTTACTGGTCCCTCTAACTACATTAACCCAGCTACTTACTTGGGCCTCCTGATCTATATCACCACCCTCCATCTCTAACCCACTAACTTCCTGCTCAGTGAGCCGAAGTTCCCTCTCAAGGTGGCCAAGTTCCCTCAGTGTTGCAATATGCTTCTCCAGATCTCTAACTTGAGCTTCTAGATGGGCAACATGCTCACATCTGTCACAGCGGTACTCACCCTGGAACACCTGCTCCAGTTGTGCGTACATGCGGCAGACTGCGCACTGAATGAATCCTTCCATCTCGCTAGCCATCATCCTCAGTGCAACAGATGTATTATATCACCTCGCCTGCTGATCATTCTTAAAGACAGTGGGGGTCATTTACTAAGGGGTCTAATTTGTGTGACTCTTCTAAAGAGGATTGGTGTATATATGGTTACAATATCTTGTAGCTGATTTATTAAAATGTAGCACTGCCATAGTGAATGTATCTAACTAAAAAGTTGCAAAAAAAGTCGCAAAAATTGTGCAAGTATGTTCACCTGGTACTGACCAGACATAGGCCTGCACCTGTTTATGCAACTTTTCAGAAAGTCGCAAATGATAAATTGGGTGCTAATCCTGGATTATGCAAACTTTTGGGTGAATACTCGAAACAGGCAGATTACAAAAAAGTTGCATCTAAAAAATATTCCTCTGTCGAATACTGGTTCATAAATAGAACTTAGACTAAAAATGGGTGAAAAATCCAATTATTTACCTAAAAGTAGGCACAAAACCCTTGATAAATTCCTCCCCCCCCCCCCGTGCCTATTTAAGCCTGACTAATTCCTGTTCCAAACATCTTTCTAATAGGCCTCTTTTTGAAGTCTTGCGCCTTTTGTCTGCTTTCCATCCTCACTTAACCCCACCCTTACCTTCCGAATTTGCAAATCTGCAGAAAAGTCTGTTCTACTCTATTTCCACTCCTTCGCCCTCTCTCTCCCCTCGGAGATGGAGGACATGTAATGTCCATCTCTTTTGTGCTTCATCAGTATAGGGAAAGGAGGCTTGTTTGCTTGCCCCTCAGCCCAGAGATCCCATGGTATACATGGTGTCAGTGGTAGGCTGGGTAAGCTGTATCCAGACCACAACTGACCATCATGTTTACCAAGTGATCTCCTGGCAAAGTGGAGGAGAAACGACACATCACCTTTCCTCTATGCGGCTCAAGTGCTGTATGAATATGTAGAGAAGCAGAGTCTCGTGCATGCCAGGAGATGTAGTTTCCTGGGTGGCGCCATCCTAAAAATAGGCCATTCAGAAAGCTTTAGTACGTACAATCTGAGTGGCAGAAAAGTATCAAGATTACCTTGAGGGAGCTGTACTCAGCTCAAAAGGTTTGAGAATTTTTTTTATAGGGGTGTTTAGCCTGAATACAATATATTTCAATATGGTTATGCCAGAAAGTTGGAGTAAGTACATTGTTAAATCTGCCATATTGATTTTATAGAGGTATACTGGGAAAATGAAAAGAAGAAATTACTATGTCTATGTTGGATTATTAGGGACAGATAAGTGACTTGATGTTGAGGCTATTTATATTTTTTAAGCAAGTTGCCAAAAAGGTGTTTTTGTATTTGTCTAATAAATAAGCATATTCATCTGATTTAGAAAACTAATACTGCAAAATTATGGATTTAGAGAATCACTTAAGATGAAATACACTCACCGGCCACTTTATTAGGTACACCATGCTAGTAACGGGTGGTCTTCTGCTGCTGTAGCCCATCTGCCTCAAAGTTGGACATACTGTGCGTTCAGAGATGCTCTTCTGCCTACCTTGGTTGTAACGGTTGGCTATTTGAGTCACTGTTGCCTTTCTATCAGCTCGAACCAGTCTGCCCATTCTCCTCTGACCTCTGGCATCAACAAGGCATTTCCGCCCACAGAACTGCCGCTCACTGGATGTTTTTTCTTTTTCAGACCATTCTCTGTAAACCCTAGAGATGGTTGTGCGTGAAAATCCCAGTAGATCAGCAGTTTCTGAAATACTCAGACCAGCCCTTCTGGCACCAACAACCATGCCACGTTCAAAGGCACTCAAATCACCTTTCTGTCCCATACTGATGCTCGGTTTGAACTGCAGGAGATTGTCTTGACCATGTCTACATGCCTAAATGCACTGAGTTGCCGCCATGTGATTGGCTGATTAGAAATTAAGTGGTAACGTGCAGTTGGACAGGTGTACCTAATAAAGTGGTCAGTGAGTGTATCTTGCTGCAAGGTTTTCCAAAGAAAGGTGGGTCAGACTTTATAAAATGTATTTTCAAACTGTTTTTGGGAATATCTTGGGAACTGTTGGGTCTGTTCTTAGCATTTTTATAATTAAACAAGTGAGTGGCTATAAATCAGGTTATTCTGAGGAATTTGGCAAAATTATTATTATTATCACTTGATAGATACACAATCTTAAGAAAGACCCTCAATATTGAAGTTGCAGATGTTATTGGATGTTATAATGATATCAGGTCAGTTTTTTCCAGATTTTCTTAAAATCAAAGCAAAAGTTTAATGTTAATTATTGTTATTATTTTAGACCCAGAGTAGAAACAATTTTTTCGGTCCAGATGGGTTGGGATGTACGATAGGAGTGGTACTTAAAATTTTGACCTGGAATGTTCAGGGATGGTAAATAGGGTACTGAACAAGTCTCAATAAAGATACAGCAAACCGGCACTACCACCTACAATTAATGGGAGTCCAGGACTTAGACATGAGGCAAAGAAATAACAACGGGGTGCTCATCCATCAGAAGTGCAGCAAAAGCAACAATAGCAATATTCTATAGAAGAGAAGGTATGGAGGCACTCACCGTATAAAATTCTTCTTTATTAATGAATGTCCATTAAAACCAACGAACAGAGTGTGTAGCAGTCGACGGGGACGCCGCTCAGCAGCTGATAGTGTGACAGCTGTTTCCCGCGCGCATGCGCGATTCTTCAGACACTCCACCACTCACGTGTGTTCCTATATAGCTTTCCAGGTACCAGGTGAGTGGACGCAAGAACAATAATAAACTACATAACCAGAAAGTAAAAAAATAATTGCCATGAAGGTACAGATTCTTGCAAGGATAAATAGGCGTACATCTATTATTATAAGAACATACTTAAATCAATGCGTTCATTTAGACCACAATTGCTCTGTGCGTTAGTTTGTTAAATAATTCTTGCTTCTTTTTGCAATAGTGCTTTGTTTATATCTATGCCATCTTTTTGCCATACCCGTTCAAGTCCAAGGAATTTGAGTTGGCGAATATCGCCGTTATGTACAGAGTTCACATGCTGTATCATTCTGGGGACGCCTTTTTTTGTTCTTATTGATCTAGTGTGTTCTGAAAACCTTTTATTTAAAGCTCTGATGGTCTTGCCTATGTAAAATAGGCCACAGCTACAAACAGATCATATCGTTTATGCGAAAGAAGACACCTCCTAGTTGTATATTTTTACATTCTAGGAAAAAAACGCACCAGTTACAGTTTCCGCATTTATAATTGCCAGCCGGCCTAGTTTGTGTTAACCAGTTTTTATTTTTACCATTGCTGCTTTGGAAAGCGCTAGTTACCATAGTGTCTTTTAAGTTCTTACATCGGCGAAAGGTCACTAATGGTGTGTCTGAAAAGTGTTTTGTTAATATGGGATCTTGGGTAATGAGATACCAATGTTTTTTAATGACGTTAACGTATATTGTCAGCCATGGGGCTAAATTTAAAAGAAAAAGCAAAACGCGTGTGTGTGTTGTCATCTGTAGAATATTTACTCTTATATTTCTTATGTTTGCGTATTAGCGTACTTTGTGACTCCTTCGAAGCTCTAACTCGAGCTTGTACCAGAGCTGTTCTGGGGTACCCTCTCGCTGCCAACCGTTCCAACAGTTCATGGGATTGTTGTAAGTAAGTAGTGTCAGTACAATTAATACGTCTAAGTCTTAAAAATTGTCCATAGGGGACAGCCTTCTTGGTGTGAGCAGGATGATAGCTGGTGTAGTGTATAAACGCATTAGTAGATGTTGGTTTTCTAAAACAGGTTGTTTCTAAATGGTTGTCTGTTACTTTAATTAAAACATCAAGAAATTCAATTTGTAGAGGATCTGTTTTATAGGTGAATGTCATGTTCATAGAATTAGAGTTCAGATACTGTATAAAGTCAGAGAAAGTATCAGTTTTTGCCCTCCCAAAGGACGAATATATCGTCTACAAATCGAATAAAAAAACTTTAATGGCTAACAAAAAAGGGTTAGAGACATTGAAAATCATGTTTTTTTCTAAAACTGCCAGATACAGATTGGCGAGGGTACATGCGACGGGAGTACCCATCGCAGTACCCTCTTTTTGCATATACCATTCATTATCAAAGGTGAACGCATTATTTTCCAAGATCAGAAGAAGACCATCACAGATAAAATTGATGTAATCTATAGATTTATCAGAACACAATAATATTTCACGTATAGCCTCTACACCTTTAAGATGCGGGATTCTAGTGTAGAGGCTTTCTACATAAATTGCCCTCAGGATCATGTTGTTGGTATAACCCTTCTAATGCTAGCAAAAAATTGGTTGGTGTCTTTAACCAATGCAGGTACAGTATCTAATACCGGTCTCAATAGCCAGTCAATTTATCTGGAGAGGGGCTCAGTAATTGATCCCACCCCAGACACAATGGGGCGGCCAGGCGGCGATAAGATGGCTTTATGTATCTTAGGTATATGATACCAAATAGGGGGTCTGGGTACAGTAGGTAATAATTTTGCAGCTTTTTGTTTAGAAATTATTTTTTTTATCTATGTTGTTCTGTAAAAAGGACTGTATCTGTGTTTTTATCTTATTAGTTGGGTTCCCTTTGAGTTTAATATAAGTTTTAGCATCATTTAATTGGCGTAGGGCTTCAGTCCGGTAGTCACATGTCTTTAAGAGTACTATATTGCCGCCCTTGTCTGCTCTTTTTATAGTTATATCCTGCCTGTTTTTTAACCATTTTAGGGATGAAATCTCACTAGGAGATAGGTTCATTTGGTCAGTAGGATATATGACCAAATATGACCAGTACTTTATTTTTAAATAAATCTACGTTACTGCCAGGTGGGATAGGGGGAGAAAAACTAGATGGTGTACCTCCCTTGAAATATCCTTGTGCAGAATTATATGAACTAAGTTCATTTTCGGTATTATCAGATAAATTCAATAGTAAACTCAACACCATATTGTCTGTTTCAGTTATTGCACCTGCCAAAGAAAACCCCAATGAATCTGCATTTAAGGGGATGACACCTTCAGGATCAGGCTGTTTAGCTGCAGAAGATTTAGTAACATCAAAAAACTTTTTTAACTGAAGTTAAGTGTACTTTTGAACAGGTCAATCTTGAAATCAACGGGGTCATACTGTTCAGTAACACAAAAATTCAAACCCTTGTTTAAAACAGAAGTAACATTGTCATCTAATTGTACGTCAGTCAGGTTAACAATCAGTGGGGGATCAATAGTTAGTGATTGTCTTTCAAGAGGTTCCAAGACACTTGCTTACTTTTCACACTGGGTTGCATTTCTCTTTCTCCTTCGCCCACGTCTGATTTTTCTCTTGGGTAAATAGGGTAAAGTAACCTGTTGTATTGAAATCTGTCTACAGTAATCATATTTGCGAGGGGGCATCAGAAGTGGGTTCCCTCTTGCCACACGTTTCTTTTATAGGGTTAGCATTCCAGTTTTTATGCTATTTAATCTGAAAATCAACATCCTTTCTATATAGACACACAGAAAGCAGATCAGATAACCTAGTATTCTCATGGTGGTTAGGTTGTCATTTTCCCAGCATGACCAATAAAACTGACAACCTAAGGACCCATCTGTAGCTATTCTGGCATTAATGTATAATGGACATGATTGCATTATAATAAAATCAACCTTCATCTCTTGTGGCAAATAGAACAACTTTACAGAATCCAATGGGAACTGGATGAGAAGCAATAAATGATGTATTTCTCATACGGTGTGCATGAAAACTCTTTGTAGAAATCAATAACAATGTATCAATAACAAGGAAAGTGTGGAGCTGTCTCTTGAGGTCAGTGTGCACATGCTTTCTCAATACTTCCTAAAGGGTATACTTACATTCTTAATGTCTGTTTTCTTAACTGTTATACACAATAAAATGTCAAAATGAAGAAGAGGTTGTCATTCAATTTGTGGTGAATATATTATTTATAGCTGCAAATGCATCAAATGGCTGCTTCAGGGCATAATATTCTATCAAAATAATTATTTCCATTTCTTTTTCTTTCATGTCAGTTGTAAAGTATGCATGGGGTATATTATGTAATATATTAGCAAAAAAATGGAGAAAAGATGACTTACAAGCAGTTTAAAACTGTATTAGTCCATATCACAGCCATTCTTTTATTATCTAGGTGCATCATCAATTCATGGTGACAAAGTGATGTTCAATTTTACTAACATACTACAATGTTTTGTGTTCATCTAAAGTAGTTATACGTTCATTTAATGTCAGTTAACACCCTAGAAACATTTGTTCTTAACAACTTCTATATACATAAATGTATATAGAAGTTGTGTATCAGGGAACTGCATTATCAGTTATTCCGTAAGTTCCCTGAAATATTTTTACCAACCGAGATGCTATTTTAATAAAAAGAAATAACTAGGTCATCATCTAAAACATTTGTTTACAACACACTACAACAGCCCCTCTGCTCTATCTGCTGAGACAATACAGGTGATATAATCTGTTTACACCAAGAGGTTAACGTCTGTCTAATTTCTCAGTACATTTAGGGCGAGATTTATTAAACTGGTGTAAGGGTAGAAACACACTCCAGATCCGCAGCTGATTTCACCCTGCAAATTCGCTGAGAAATCCGCTGCAGATCCCTTTGCCTTTGATTTTCAATGAGTGTACATACTCGCAGGGGGATTGACATCCCGCTGCGAGTATGTAAGTGACAGCCCCCTTAACTTCCCCGCTGGCCAGTACACACTTTACCTGCTCTGCACTCCAGCTTGCTTTGAGGGCTCTTGGCTGGATGCCCCACTTAGCCAATCAATGCACTGCCCCGCCACAGCCACTGATTGGCTGAGCGGGATGTCCAGAAGCAAGCCGGAGTGCAACAAAATTCAGTAGAGTTAGAAGGGCTGGTGGGGGGTTGTCTCTACTTTTAATACTTGGCACTGTCTCTAATTTAAAAAAAGTGCTGCCTAAGTGGTCCAAGGGTCCAAGAGGGCAATGCTGTTATGCAGTATAGCTATTCCTAAAGTGGTGTACCCTTTTGGTATATGCTTAGGGTCCTATTACATGGCCTGACTGCAGCCCAATCATTTTAGTAAACAAGCGCCAACCTGCTAGATCGGTGCTCGTTTACTAGACCTATTATACAGCCCAATAGTTGGGCAGTAAGGGCTGCATAGACATAGTTAGCAATGTCCATGCAGCCCTTGCCCAAACACCTGATACCTTACCTCTCCCCTCTCCCGGTCTTTTTTCCTGTGCTCCGCAACTGCGGCCTCTGATTGGCTGAGTGATCTGTCAGCTGACAGGCCAAACGCTGCAGCCACCAGGGAGCTGCGGAATACAACAGACAAGACCAGAAGCGGGGAGAGGTAAGGCATTAGGTGTTTGGGCAATCAACAGCCGTCGGCCATGCATGGCTATTACACGTAGCGATGCGCGGTCAAAATCTAAACTAACGATCAGCCGATGATCTTTTAATCGGCTGATCATTGTCTCTATTACACAAAGCGATAATCGGCCGAATCAGCCCAATTCTGCCCATAATCACTTCGTATAATAGAGCCCTTAGCCATTGGCAGCAGGTTATTCCACTTTCTCAAGAATAACAACTGAACAAACTTTGTACTGTGGGATAAACTGCACAGCCGTATTCTTCACTTGCCATGTGCATCTTTATACTATAGTATTTTAGTTATTTTAGGATATTATAATGTGACTACATTACTTTACATCTTTGTTATAAATTGTACAATAGATCAGTTGATGAAGCTGTGCCTGCAACAGAAAGAAGTGATTCTGCACACATTAGGAAGATTTAACATGTAGCAATTTGTTACTTTACAAGACTGAAGATAATTAGCGACTACGAGTCTGCATCACTCTCACTTTCTAATTATTGATTTTACACAGTTGGGCGCTGCATCAACAAAATGTGGCACCTGCTGATAACACCATGTGACAAGATGACGTGTGATCCATCTCCATACACACATACAGTCCTTGTGCCTATTTCATACCCCTAAAATTTAAAGTTCTTTTATATAAATAATTCCAAAGCAGTATGTAATAACCTATATTATAAATGAAAGATGAGCAAACCTCGAGCGAATCTGAGCGGCATTTGATTACCAGTGGGTAAAGAAGTTGGATGTAGCTCTAAGGCTGCCTGGAAAACATGGGTACAACCATACTGTAGGCTGTATCCATGTTTTCCAGGAACTTCTGCTGCCACTGGTTATCAAATGCTGCACTCTTGGATTCAGACAAACCTGAGGATGCTCATCTCTAGTTATAACTAACTAAAAATTATGCCCATAGTGGGACAAATTTTGACACATGTCCGTTTTTGCAAAAAAGTGAAAGAGTCTTGTGAAATTACTCATAAATATTGATTATTTTTCATGGTTTGTAAAAAAGCTATATCCTCTTTCTAGGTACACAGTCTGTAGCTACTCCCAAAAAAGGATCATTTTTGGATCACTTAGAAAAGGCTTTTGCTTCTTCTATTTCCATTGTTTGCCTATAAACATTGGCAGGCATCTGTCAGAAAAATTGATAATTTTTGGCCTTTTTTAAATTTCTTAAACCAAAAAGAAATCTGCTAGTATAGTGCATTTTTAACAAACGGATTACCACAGGGTACCATTGGTTTCCCCATAGCCATACATGTTGTCAGAACTTTTCTTAAAAACATCTCAAAGATATCTACAGACACACCTTGGTGACCTGACAGTTATAGAGGGGCTTTATTGGTTCTTAGACAGTGTATAGCCTTAGGGCTATTAGTGGAGAACCTTACTAGTTCAGCCGAAGTTTGTTAAACCCACCAATACAAACTTTTGAAAAATTTGCTCGCCTTTAGACACCTTAAAACAAGAAGAAAATATTACCAGTAGATATCTTTCTTCATAGACCTTCTGAAGAATATATAAGTGATATAGTACAGTACAGGTACATCTAGTGATTCGCAGGTAACCTTTTCTATGATTGGAATTGTTCACTTTCATTTTCTTTTCCATCTGCAATAATGACTTCTTTCAACCAAAATGGGTATCTGCAGAACCTACTGGATGAACATCTTAGCCTTCTGGCTAAGACCATTCTTACCTTTCCTGAAACCGTGCCAATGCCACCTTTGTTGTCCCATATAGTAATACTCTTTTTCCCTTATTTTGCCTTCCCACCCCCATACAGTAACAGTGTCTCCTTTAAACCCCACGCAGTAACATGGTCCCCCTTGTGCTCTTTGTCAATAATAATACCCACAGGCCCCATAGCAGCTGGGTGGCCTGCCATTAACTGGAGGTACACCACTGCAACACTGCTTTTTTCATGGGGTTATCCAGGACTAGAAGAACACAGATGTTTTTGTCACAAACAGGGCCACGCCTGTCCTCAGGTTATGTGTGGTATTACAACTCTGGTTTATTCGCTACAATAGAACTGAGCTGCAAAATCATACCCAAAACTGAGGACCTATTGAAATTGGTCTAAGGGCAGCCATTTCCATATTTTTGTGTCAGGCAATGGAACTGAGGCTAGCACTTGGTTCCCTGTGAATGAACTCTACAGCTAATCTGGTCACTGATCAGTATGTCTGCCTTTTTACTAAGCTCTGCAGACATCATAAACAGGGCCTTGCTCTTCCTAAGACACAGTAAGGGCTGTACTGTGTCAGCACACTAGCGCAAAATATCAAACAGTAACGTTGCTCCCAATATCATAATTAATCATGATGCTGGGAACGACCAGGTCCACTCCATAGCACACCGTCCATACAATGACATGTTTCTGTGCATTAGCCCTACTGTAGCAGAAGCTGTATTGTACTGGGTTTTGGTGGGGCTTTTTGGGTCTGGTCCTGTGACATTGGGGTTGCAGGGCCGTTCCATGGCCTCCCTTCCCTGCACGTGCACGCTTTGCGGGGTTGGCGGTGGCTGACCGACACGGTGTGGAGTTAGCGTAGGGACCTGTGTGGACCAGAGGACCTGCGCGGTGGTACACGGGGCAATATGGCTTGATCAATTCATATACAGACACTCTGGTGTTGATTTTTAATATAGGCCTAGCGGCATTAGTATCAGCCATAGATGGGATGTGCAGCGGTTCCATTCTCTCCAGTTCGTGTTTTACAATTCTCCCTCTCTGAACAGCTAGCACTCCTTTATAAGACCCACATGACCAAAATTAGCAGGATATGTCTGTGCTCACATGTCTGGACCCTATGTCTTCCCCATTCTGTGAGAGCAGCAATGGTAAGTGTAATACCATATCCATACTTGTGTCGTTTGGGGGCAGCCTTCCCCGCCGGTGGTGCTGGCTGGGTTTTGGTGGGGCTTTTTGGGTCTGGTCCTGTGACATTGGGGTTGCAGGGCCGTTCCATGGCCTCCCTTCCCTGCACGTGCACGCTTTGCGGGGTTGGCGGTCGCTGACCGACACGGTGTGGAGTTAGCGTAGGGACCCGTGTGGACCAGAGGACCTGCGCGGTGGTACACGGGGCAATATGGCTTGATCAATTCATATACAGACACTCTGGCCTAGCGGCATTAGTATCAGCCATAGATGGGATGTGCAGCGGTTCCATTCTCTCCAGTTCGTAAAAAATAATAAATATTCATTGAAAAAAAAAACCTTTCCACGTCAACATTAAATTTGAGACATCAGCACTTACTTATGTCATGTTGTCTTTGTAGCATGCAGTAGTTTGCTTACAATCATTTTAGACAAGTAATATAAGATGCATTTAAATTAAATGCATCCAGAGTCATAGTAGCTGGCTTGCTGTGTTGGCACCGGGGGGGGGGGGGGGGGGCACTAAATGGTATCCCTATCATGCACTGATATTAGAGACACCCTCTGTATACACTGTTAAAATGAAGCTCCTGATGTAATTCACACACTTCTCTACTTTATCACTTACAACATACAAACAACAACAAAAGATTGAAAATAAAACTGCCATTTGTTAAATAAAAGAAGTCCCAAAGGTAAAAAAAATCACAGCAGAGGAGTTCGAGAGCATAAAAAAGAAAGTATACTTCCCCATCTCTGTGACTCCGCAGCACTGCTTTACCGATTTCTGGCAACCGCAAGCCTTCTGCAGCTACTGGTGCTACAACGTCATGTACCCAGATAATGGATTGCCTCAGCCAATCAGTGACTGGGGAAGGACACTGCTGCAGTCACTGATTGGCTGTGCGGGCAATTGATCAGCGGGCCATGTCATTGAAGCAGCAGGAGCCAGGGTTGTGACATACTAGGAAGTTGGCTGAAAATGACATCAGACGGCTTTCTAGGAGTAGTAAGAATTTGTGTTTTATACCAGAGTACCCATTTAACTAACATTGTCTCATTTGACCAAGGTACCTTAGACCTACTGTAAATACCAAGGCACGAGTGTCACTTCTACATCTATACCCCCAAGAGCTACACCTCTGATTATACACATAATGATATTAATTTGTGTTGAATGACAAAGTCGTTCGTTCAATATGTTCAATATTTCATCTGTATATGTAGTTTTTGTTTTATGGTCCAATATATTTTTTATTAATGAATTTACAAAATAAACAAAGGAAACAGACATATAAAGGGTACACACCCAACAAGTGCTTTCCGGCAAGGCAGAAAATGCCAACAGAATGATATTAAAACAGGAGTTGGTATAAGAACTCATAACACAGTACCCGCCAGAATGTGAAGGGTCAAGTCACAATGCCTATATCTCCTGAAGATAGCCACAACATATATAACCTTGAAGGCAGTCGGTGAATCTACATTAATTTGCAAACGCAGAACAATAACGAGAAATAGGGTTGTTAGACCAATATACGCCGACAAACACTGAACACTTAAGGGGGGGGGTGAGTGGGGGGGGGCAGGAGTGGGAGCATCAAAAGAAAGAGAGAAAAAAGAGAAGTTGTTGTGCTGTCCATTGGTGTGCTATCTAAGAGTCCAATGAGGACTGGGTAAAATAAGAGAAGAGGAGTAGAAGTGGATGGAGAAGAAGAGAGAAGAGAAGGGTCATAGAAGCGGTAGCCCGTCGCCACCCAGCCTCCCAGTGACAAAGGAGTCCAGGTCAGGGATTTACGTACCTCCCAGGGAGTCATCTCCAGCCAGCCATCTGGCCATCTTAGGGGAAGACTGGAACATAATCCAAATCCTCCATTTTGTGGAGAATTTCTTGCTCATATTATGCTCATCTGCTCTCAACTCTTCCATGCGCACCAGGGCACTAAAGGCCTCGGCCCACATAAGTCTAGAGGGAGGAGTGGTCGTCCGCCAAAGCCTAGAAATAATTTGCTGAGCAGCCAGAAGGAAGAAGCCCAGTAGGCCCTTCTTAATCGTAGGCAAAGAGCCAGTCAAAATAGAAAGAAGAGCCATTTCTGGCATCAGGGTCAGGTTACGGGATGTGACCGCGTTGTACAGGGTCTGAACACCTTGCCACAAAGAGTACACAGGCGGACAAGTCCACCAGATGTGGAGCATTGAGCCCACAGCTTGAGAACACCTCCAACACGTGTCAGGGACTGAGGGGAACCATTTATGGAGGCGCTCAGGCGTCCTGTACCACTGGGCCAACACTTTGTAGTTCAATTCTTGTAATCTAGAGGAGACAGTAAGTTTATGAGTAAGTGCAAAGGCTTTCAGCCACTCCTCCCCGGTAAATGTCTTACCAATCTCTGTATGCCAAGCCGACTGGAAACCCAACAGCTGGTCATCAGTCCCCTCCGACAACATTATGCCATACAACAAAGATATTCTATGCTCAGCAGCCATACATATCTGCTCAAAGGTGGTCAAACCGATGCAAAGCTCCCCCACTGGCGCCAAGGAGCCTATCTGACTGCGTAGCTGGAACTAATGCAACCATGACCCCGATCTAGTACCTTTATCCCCCTCTAAGTCCCTGAGCGGTCTTAGTCCAGTGGCCAGGACCACGTCCCTAACCCTGGGTGTGTGCATGACAGACAGGGGGAATAACGCAGAGCGGCTCATTAACCAGGGAAGTGAGGATTATGCAAGAGGGGTGTGAGGGGGCCCGGAGCAGAAACCAAACCAGCTTTAACTGCAAATCCCCTCCAGGAGGTATATAAGGTCCTCAACAATGGGAAAAGATCTATATCCCTCGTATCCACCTGTTTGGGAATCCAAAAGATCCCCTGGGCGGCATGAGTATTAAGGGTATGCTCCAGTTCGACCCAGAGTTTAGTTGATGCGTTGTGGAGGAGGTCCAGGATACAGGCAGCAACCGAAGCCCTGTAGTACAGAGTGAAGTCAGGCAAGCCTGCACCACCACTGTCTTTCCGCCTAATAAGGATCGAGTGCCGCAGACGCGCCCTGGACGACCCCCACACAAACTGTGAACACATACGCCTGACTCGCCTCAGGAAGGAACACGGGAGACAGATGGGAAGGGTCTGGAAATAGTAAAGAACCTTCGGAAGGGAGTCCATCTTTAACACACTGATTCTGCCAAACCAGGACAATGGCAAGGTGCCCCAGTTCCGAAGGTCCCTCTCTAAGGTAGGTAAAAGGGGTTTAAAGTTGAGGTCGTATATGCGGGAAGGGTCAGCCGGGATATGAGTGTCCAAATATTTAATGTGATCCGATCTCCAGCTGAACGGAAAACTAGTACGTAACAAATCCACCTCCTGGGTCGGTACAGTAATATTTAGGATCTCTGATTTCTGTAGGTTCACTTTAAAATTACTAAGAGAACCAAATCGTCTGAACTCAGACATAACGTTGGGGAGGCCCACCCTAGGGGAGGACATGTATATCATAAGGTCATCCGCGAATAATGACAATTTATGCTCCCTCTGCCCCACGCACACACCCCTAATGGCCGTATTCTGTCTAAGAGCATTTGCCAGGCTCTCCATAACCAATATATATAAAAAGGGAGATAGGGGGCAACCCTGACGGGTGCCATTAGAAACCCTAAAAGGGCTGGATAAAGAACCGTTTATTCGCACCTGAGCCGTCGGGCATGAATATAGGGCAAGAATTCTTTCCACCATTTTATGACCCAGCCCCACCACTCGGAGGGTCTTCTCCAGGAACCCCCAGTGCACCCTATCAAAAGCTTTCTCAGCATCAACCGTCAGGAGGCATATGTAGTTTTTGTTTTATAGTGGTTTTGTAATATGTTGTAATAATCACGGATGGTCTAACTAAACATAACTATCTACCATGTAAAAAAAGAATTGGTATTTATACTGTATACAAACCTTGTTAAACTTAAGTTATGTCACAAAAAATTTGAGAAATGTAAACGCCTGTAAATTCTGTTGCTGAAAAAAGTCAAGGTTCGTTTATTGGATTGTCTACTAAAACAAATGTAACATTAATCCTACCATTCCATTGCTCTACCAGGGCTGACATGTACAGTAGATGCATAAAACCTAACTCCATTTAAACCCTGAAAAGGTCAAGTTTGACTTCAGGAACTTCAGTTTTACTAATACTAGTGAAATATCTTACTCTGCTGTCATACTCACAGGGGTCCAGAAAGCGGAGATGTTAATAGGGTGCTCATACATAAAAGCTGTTAAAAAAAACTCATTACAGTAAAGGGATAATCAAGCCATTTAAATCCTTTCTATAGTTCTGGTGTTGTGTACAAGGGTTGGGTTTTTCCTGTGGTTGGGCAGAGAATGGACCCTGTCTTATATTGACATGGATTTTTTATTATATTGGTTACTCTTTATTGTATTATAGAAAGAAGCCAAGCTAGAGATGGGTCTTCATTACTATTCTCACACACCACACTCTAAACACTCAAATTACCATAACAGCACAACTGCCTCCTATGTGTATTACACTAGCTAGGAGAAAGGTTCAGGGTGGAGCCATTCTAACGAGCTCCCCTTAATAGACAGTTGGCACAGTAATTCCAGGAGAGTAGTTGAGTGTGGCTGTGGTAGGAGTAACATCCTCTGTGGGGACAACAGCCTGTGAGGAGATTTACTGGAGTCAACATAACAACTAACGGAGATAGTGCGACATATGGGAGTTGTTGAGATATGGGAGTTGTTGAGCCAAGGAGCTTATTTTATTGATGAACTTACCAAGAGAGCGAGCCCGATCCACTTACTCATCGAGGTATTCACACTGAGGGGCTCAACATACCCTTAGTATCTTCTGGGTATCCGAAACGTTGTGGCTTACGGCCAGGCCCAGATAACCCTAAATGACTCCCATTCCACTGGGTAGTGGTTCACTATCTATCCAATTCAGAAAGGGTGACTCCACATATACCACCATACCTCCAGATTAACATCAGAGACCCATCACTGACAGAGAGTTCTGAGAGATATTAAGCACAAAGAAACTGTTCAAGTTATATGCTTTGACTTAAAGTAAAAATCACTGTTGTACCTCACTGTCTTGACTTCCTGTTGTCTGATTTTCTCTGCACCTCATCACCATCAAGGGCTTCTCCATTAACACCTCAGCCAATAGTAATAGAGAAGCCCCAGGAGAAACTACAAGTACCACCATCACCAAACACCAAGGTGCAGTCCCTCTCTATAACCTCTGTGGCAATATTTACCTCAGGAAAAGGGAGAGAGTTTTTACCACTCGGCCTGGGACAGGATATATCTTCATTTATTCAGCAATATCCTCTATTCTCCCTCATATCCCCTCACACCAGTCTGCTACGCTGGGGCTACATAAATAATAATAGATTTGCTATTTTTACCTAACCTCCTGCAGTGTTTTGGGGTCCCCCGCTGAATGCTCCCACCACTACTTCTAAAGGGGGGCAGTGATTGGCTGAGCTAGATTTTTCAAAATGATGATCTCTCCTAAGGGTGCCTTTACACAGAGAGATTTATCTGACAGATTTTTTAAGCCAAAGCCAGGAATGGATTTCAAAAGAGGAAAGATCCCAGTCTTTCCTTTATGACCTGTTCTCTGTTTCTAATCTGTTCCTGGCTTTGGCTTCAAAGATCTGTCAGATCAATCTCTCTGTGTAAATGCACCATAAGCATAGGTCCTTAACATAACATTGGCAGGGCCACTTCCTGTTACCCCCCCACAGGTCAGACGTTTGAACAGGCTGCACATTTGTGTAAGCATTATCGCCTCTTCTAAGATTAGTGTTGCTTGTCCTTGCACACACCATACATTTATGGTGCGTTTACACAGACAGATTTATCTGACAGATCTTTGAAGCCAAAACCAGGAACTGACTATAAACAGGGGACAGGTCATAAAGGAAAGACTGAGATTTCTCCTTTTTTCAAATCAATTCCTGGCTTTGGCCTAAAAAATCTGTCAGATAAATCTGTCTGTGTAAACGCACCATTAGCAGCACTGATGCAAGGAACTGCAGCCTTGTCTCATTTGAGTGATCAGGACAACACTGAAGTCCGACAAACATCATGTGTAAAAGGTTGAAACAGAAAAGCAGTTTTTTACCAAAGTAAATTGTAAATAAAGTGCATGTTCATTATTTTGATAGTTGTACCCAATTACGGCTATTCTTCTATACAGTGTGTGCACTGCTGGGAAATTTCCCATTGATGTCAATGGAGCACACAATTATTTTATTGAAAATATGGACTTTTTTACCTCAAAATTACAGCTGTATTTTGGTCCTATTGTACTATGTGTGAACATAGCCTAAATGCAAGCAGTACGGGGAGGTGTTTTTAGAGGTCATGCCAAAAATTATACAATGTATGTATTAAGATTACTCTGTACGCTTAGTATGAAACTGTGCATGTAAACTGTTGTTAAAATGTGACTGCAGAAAACTTACAAAGTAAGGCTATGTTCATACGTACGTTACGTAGTAATCACGGCCGTTGTTGCCAATTTGCAACAACGGCCAGGATTACTACGGAGCTTAGGTAGTGCTGCAGACTAAGGAAAAATCCTGTCCGGAGTGTATACACATAGGAGGACATTTATTAAGTCCGACGTTTTTTACCCCAGACTTAAAAATGTCCCAGCATCTCCGGCACTACCAAGATTTATGTAGAGGTGGACTGCCTCTACCTAAATCCTGTGCGCTCTGGTGCGCACAGCCGAAAACCTACGCCAGCTGAGGGCTGGAGTAGGTTTTCGGTGAAACTTTAAGAGAAAAAAATAATGAATCCCGCGGACTATGAGTCCGCGCCCCCGTTCCGCCCCCTCCCCCTCCCGTGTCTTACGCCATGTGAACATGGCCTAAAGGCGTAGATGATATTGTGAGTATATTGGAAAGCCAGCTCTTATTTTTGGAGCCAGATCTATTTGCTGAGAACTTACCTTATGCCTAATGCAATAGTAAACTGACTAAAATGAAGATGTTGGATAGATGTGCCCATTAGGGATGAGCGATCTTTTGAAAAGTTCGGTTTGATTAGATCCCCCGAACTTTCCTGAAGTTCGGATTCTTACGAACCGAACCTAAAACGAACCTTGCAATAACAGCTAAATAATTGCAGCTACAATAGTGGGAGTCTGATAGGGTATAGTTTCGTGTAGTTGCAGTTGCTATTACAATGAAAAAAGTGGAAAAAATCTAAGTGCAAAAATAGTGGAAAAAAAATAGCTGGCAATAATGCCGATCCCTCTAATGGTTAATATATTTAATTAATAAAACACATGTTCGTTGTAATAAACTCACTTTTGTTGTTCAATAATTTAATTAAAACAAATCCATCATTGTGCAATTAAATATACTGTTAGGGTGCGTTCACACCTACAGGATCCGCAGCAGATCTGCAGCAGATTCGCAGCAGATTTGATGGTGCAGATTTGATGCCGTGTTCAGTTATTTAAATGAAATCTGCTGCGGATCTGCTGCGGATCCGCAGCGGAAAATACGCTGTGGATCCCATAAGTGTGAACGTACCCTTAAAATAAATATATATATAAATAAATGTATATTTTTATATATATTTATTTATTTACAGTATATTTAATTGCAAAGGTATGGATTCATTTTAAAGGGAACCTGTCACCCCCTGTGCCGGGGTGACAGGCTCCCGACACCCTGTTAGAGCCCCCTACGCTGGACTCTCCTGTCATTCTCTATGGGTGTTGGACTCATCTCTCAGCGCGCGCGCCGGGCTGCAGCGGCTAAGATCTCCGTCACCCGACCACCTCCAGAAGCGGGACCCGGCGGGATTAGGTGAGTATAAGGGGCTTTAACGGGGGGTCGGGAGCCTGTCACCCCGGCATGGGGGGTGACAGGTTCCCTTTAAATAAATTATTGAACAATAAAAGTAACTTTATTACAACGAAAATGTGTTTTATTAATTAAATAAAAACTATTACAAGAAGCTCTATTAATAACGTTAATTTATATTGCCGGTAATAGAGCTTTCTGTAATAATTAATACTTTAATTAAAACATCAACTGTTTCTTTTAATTATGCTATCACAATAGCATTATTAGAAGAAATATTTTGAATCATATGTTCGCTCAGCTGATTGGCTGAGCGCACATATATTGAGCAGGTCCGCAGCACAGTGACTTCATTGTGCCGCGGACGGCGAAGAGAAAAGATAGAAGAGAGAAGATCAAGACATCAGTAAATGAGTATAAAGCTCTCCCTACCCCCTCCCCTGCACTGCACCCATCCCAGCAAGGAAGGGGGGTTACTTAACCCCTTCCTTGCTGGGATGGGTGCAGTCTGACATCAGTCTGGCCCCCAACGGGTTAAGGGGGATGCAATACATCCTCCCTTAACCCCTTGGGGGCCAGACTGTAAGCAGTGATCTGTAAAGATGCTGCATACTGTAAGGTGCACAACACCGCTCACAATGATGGGTGTTGTGCTCCTGTTTGTGTGTTTTTTGTGTTTCTTCCTTTTTGTTTTTCAGATATTGGTATCCTGTGGATTACGTCAGATTCGATGGACTATGCCGATGACCAGCGGTTGTTTGGATTTTTTTTTTTTTTTAATAAAATGGTCAATGAGGGGTGTGGGGTGTTTTTATTTGAATTAAAAAAAAATTTCACTTGTGTCTTGTCTTTATTTCTTTACTATATAGACTTAGTAGTGGAAGCCGTCTAATAGACGGAATCCATTACTAAGTCGGGGCCTAGTGTTAGCCGGAATAAAATGGCTAACACTAACCCCCCCCATTATAACCCCAGTACCCAATGCCACCAGGGGTACTGGGGAGAGCCGGGTGCCAATGGTCCCTGAGCGTCAAAATTGGCGCTCCTGGACTGGGCGGCAGCAGGCTTGTAATATTTAGGCTGGGGAGGGCATAAACCAATGGCCCTTCCCACCCTGGTGTTACCAGGCTGCTGTTGCTTGGTTTTTAACCCGGCTGGTTATATAAATAGGGGGGACCCCTATCTGCTTTCCCAGATGCATTCCAGAGGTGTTTGCATCACTTTCTAAAGATGTCTTGGTGGATATCTTTGATTTTATTTGTTATTGTTATTTTAACCAGATTCATTACGAACTTTTTGCAAAGTTCGTAACAAATCTGGTTCGTTATGGTTCAGTTCGCTCACCCCTAGTGCCCATGTATGCACAGCAATATTTTAAACCTCTCTATATTATCATACTAGCAGACATAGTGCATAATCGTTGTATATTGAGATACATTATCATGACACGCTTGTATTATGTTTCTTTGTGGCTAATGTAAATGCCAAGCAATTAATGGCCACTGGTCTAGAGCCAGGTCCTTCTTGAACCCATAGAGTAGAGGGTACCAGAATTTATATTGCTTTTTAAATAGTATTAAGCTGTAGGTATATGATTCTTCAGAAAGAAAACTGAGAACCTGTTATTCTAATCCCTTCATTCCTAAGATCCACAAATGTGCCAGCAAGTGAATATGATCTGCAATCACAATATTACATGTGCTTGGGGAAGAAGATTTTTTACAATGTTGACAATCAATTGTAGCAAAGGGGACACAGTAGAAGGACTCTTTTCCTTTAGTCTAACTGGGACCAAGGTTGGTCTCTGGGTCCCCAATATGTGTATATTACTTGTTTCTTGATCTACGTGGTGAAAATTCCCTCCTGATGGTTTCTTCTACTGGTGTCTTCTAGAGGGCATATTATAACTGAAATAAAGAACACTCACATTTTATTAGATCACTTATCGTAATCAGGGCCGTATTTACCACTAGGCACCCGTGGTCCGGTGCCTAGGGCAGCACCTTGCAGGGTGGCAGCACCAGGGAGAAGAGGGAAGGAAATAACTTTTTTTTTTTTTTTTAGTCTCTCACCTACCATTTAGACTTGCCAGTAAATGTGGTATCTTTTTGAGGGTGGTTGGGAGTATGGTGGTATTGATCAGGTCTGGTGTGGGGTTGTTATCCAGTCACAGTATGGCGGTATTGGTCAGGTCTGGTGTGGCGGTATTATCCAGTCACAGTATGGCGGTATTGGTCAGGTCTAGTGTGGTGGTATTATCCAGTTACAGTATGGCGGTATTGGTCAGGTCTGGTGTGGCAGTATTATCCAGTCACAGTATGGTGGTATTGGTCAGGTCTGGTATGGCGATATTATCCAGTCACAGTATGGCAGTATTGTTCAGGTCTGGTGTAGCAGTGTTATCCAGTCACAGTATGGCGGCAGTGTTGTTCAGGTGTGGTGTGGTGGTGTTATCCAGTCACAGTATGGCGGTATTGGTCAGATCTGGTGTGGAGGTGTTATCCAGTCACAGTATGGCAGTATAGGTCAGGTCTGGTATGGCAGTGTTATCCAGTCACAGTATGGTGGTATTGTTCAGGTCTGGTATGGCAGTGTTATCCAGTCACAGTATGGTGGTATTGGTCAGGTCTGGTGTGGCGGTGTTATCCAGTCACAGTATGGTGGTATTGGTCAGGTCTGGTGTGTTAGTGTCAAATGTGACACCTGGAGCTATTACCTACCAATCTACCAATCCTGTGGTGAGAATTCCTTCAGACAATATGCAGACGGCTCTCATCATTAATTCAATGTGGGAATTTATTTTGAGCAGTTAAAAACAACGAAAAACACGATTCAGACAATGTTTCTACATGTAGAGAAATGCATGTGGCCAAAACCACGCTTCCATTTCTTCCTCAGTATTCATGTGCTGTTACCAGGATTATTGGGCATACGCCTATCGGTTACTCTATGAGGGTCTGGTTTCGGCTGCATGTTGTGACGTACATGTGGGAATATCAGATATCAATATGATGTTCAGAAACGAGAAAATTATGATGCTAGATGGTGAGTGAAGATGGGACATCTTCAGGTTTAGTGCCTAGGGCAGCAGCAGCTGCTAATACGGCCCTGATCTAAGCCAATCTGTTATCTTTTTAGAGATCAAAAGAAAAATGGGAAAGGTAATCAAACCTGCCTTTATGGCGTCTAGTTTGCTTTTTGTCTTTCTTTCTTGTATGTCTCAGAATCCAGAGGTGACTTCATGTGCTCTGCAGTAATGAGAACACTAGTGAATTATGCAGAATGGGGGGGTGTCGAGTCCCTTTGCTGGCCGATAGTAGATATAGGATAAAGTCCAAAGCAGGTACTACTGAAAACACATTTATTTGTCTCAAGGGACAACGCATTTTGGGGTACAGGGAACCCCCTATCTCAAGTCAGGGAGACAAGCTAGAGCATTATAGGCATTTTTGCTGGACTCACCTATCGTCAAGTCTACAAAGAGCATCACTGTTACAAACATTTTCCTAAAGGGGTACTCCAAAGAAACAAAAATGTTTTTAAATCAACTGGTACCAGAAAGTCATATGGTTTGTCAACTACTTCTATTTAAAAAAAAAAAAAAATTGAAGTCTTCCAATACCTATGAGCTGCTGTATGCCTTGCAAGAACTGGTATTTTCTTTCCAGTCTGACATCTCCAGTCCATGCTGTGCCTCTGTCCATGTCAGGAACTATCCCGAGCAGGAGATATTTACTATGGAAGTTTACTACTGCTCCGGACAGTTCCTGACACAAACATAGGTGGCAGCAGAGAGCACTGTGTCAGACTGGAAAGAACATCTTGCAGGGCATACAGCAGTTGATAAGTACTGGAACATGTAGATGTCA
This sequence comes from Dendropsophus ebraccatus, assembly GCF_027789765.1. Classification (NCBI taxonomy): domain Eukaryota; kingdom Metazoa; phylum Chordata; class Amphibia; order Anura; family Hylidae; genus Dendropsophus; species Dendropsophus ebraccatus. The sequence goes on from NC_091459.1 coordinate 99,525,453, forward strand.
TTTACCAATCTGTATTACTTGCTCACACTAGTTGAAGTAATTATTTTCTTTGAATACCCCCTTTAAGTTAAGGCTGTGTAAGAACTTTTGTCAGCCTTCCTAAATGAAGTTGATACTTGAAATAACAGTTTTACCTGTCTCAAACTGCACCTTTGGTAGGGAAATATAAAGGTTAAGATTGTTTGCCACTAATAGTAAAAGGGTTATCCAGACCTAAAAAAAACAACATGGCCACTTTCTTTCAGGAACAACACTACTCCTGTAGTTTGGAGCTCAGTTGTATTGAAGTGAATGGAGCTAAACACACACACAACCTGAGGACAGAGGTGGAGCTGTTTTTCCAAGAAAGTATCTGTGCTTTTTGTAAACCTGGATAACCCCTTTAATAATGTATATTTTTTAGTCTTTTGTAGCTGACAGTGACACATATTAAAATAGTTGATGTAGCGGGATCTAGGTGGTCTCGCTTAAGAGATCTCCTTTCATGGGAGATTTTTATTATTATCCTTTGTGTGCACAGTGTCAGCATATAACTTTATTTAGTTACACCAGTATCCGCACCAGTGAAGGTCATACTCCAATTTTCCAACCATGGGAAGCAACTGGAGCACATGGAGAAAATTTATATGATCACAAAGAGGACATAGTGTTCCAATTTATCTCAAGGCCCCAGCACAGCGAGGAAGTGGTGTTAACGACTATGCTTGCTCCCATCAGCAGTGATGACCTCATGAAGATCTGCTATGTGTATCATATCCATCTGGGAATGTACAGCCGTGAGCTTGCAAACAGAATCAAAACAGTTTATAATGCTTCATGAAAACTAATACCAGTCATTGACTGACAGGTCAAATCCAGTTAAATGTATTTCAATCTCCTTTTTAGAAATCTTACATGCACTAACTACAGTTATATCAGGGCCCTTAATGAAAGAAAACTACTTAGACTCATATGTTTCATACTAAGTATAAAAGGTCAACAGAGATCTGTCAAGTGGTGTAGCTACCATGAAGACAGACCATGCCACTGCTGCAAGGCCCATGCATTTGGTGGCCGTTTGGGGCCCATGGCTCCTGGGGGGCCCATGACCGTTCAAACCTCCCAGGGCCGTTTTAATACAATGGTGGGCCCAGTGCACAGCCCTCAAGAGTTCCCCCCCACAACCCAGCATTTTCAGAATCGGAGCTCCACACACAGTATAATGCCCTGAAAATGCCCCAACACTGTATTAAGAGCCCCAATACATACGATAGTTACCTTATAACCTTATAAAGATATCACCAATGATACCATTATACCATACGGCACTGGTCGCACAGAGCAAAGTCCGGCCCTGCTCAGGGTGGGCCCCTTTAACCAGTGGGCCTGGTACACGTGCACCATGTGCCCTCTGGTTAAAGCGGCCCTGAAACTGCCCCATCAAATAATGGAAAAAAACAACTCATCTCCCACATGCCCCCCCTTCTCTTGTCTTCAGGACCAGGCAATAAAGGGGGGGGTGAGTTGCTTTTTATTTATTTTCCCATCATCTATTTATATCATGGGGGACATATAATTTAGGAAAACTTCACGGGGGGCCATTTGCTGAGGGGGGGGGGACCTACACAGGGGACAGTATACTAAAGGGGGGAAACCTACACAAGGGACCATATACCAAAGGGAACCTACAAAGGGGGCCATCCACTATAGGAGGACCTACACAGGGGTTCATCTACTATAGAGTAACACAGACCATTTACTTTAGGGGGGCTAAACAGTGGGCCATCTACTATAGGGGAACTACACAGGGGGATATCTACTAAAGGGAGACAACACCGGGGGGGGGGGGGTAAACACACAAAAACACAAAAAAATGCAACAGCTCACCGCAATGGCAAGATACAGACCCACTACAATGGTGTAAACTACCCCACCACGTTACGGTGGCCTCATAACGGGGCAGGGGGTCATCTACTATAGGGAGAGTAGGTAGGAGACTGTCTTCTATAAGGGGATCAACATCAGGGGCTACTACTAAAGGGGACTCAGACAGGGATCCATCTACTATAGGGGGAATACACAGGGGGCCCGCTACTATAGGGAGACTAGACAAAAGACCTTCAACTATAAGGACACTACACAGGGGTCCATCTACTATAGGGGAATCTACACAGGGGGCTATCTACTAAAAGGGGAACTACACAGGGGGCAATCTACTATTGTTGAATGTACACAGAGGGCCATTTACTAAAAGAGACCTACATAGGAGACAATCTACTCTAGGGGGCCTAAACAGGGGGCCATCTACTATAGGGGAACTAAACAGGGGGATATCTACTATAGGAAGACTACACGGGGGGGGGCATCTACTATAGGAAGAGTAGACAGGAGACCATCAACCATCAACTATAGGGAGACCTGGACGGGGAGCATGAGCGGTAAGACGTAACGCCGCTGCTGCTCCTCCCCCTCCCGTCCTCCCCCCCCCTCCCCGCGCTCTGGCTTACGGTGTGGACCGGGATGCCGCTCCTGCCCTGGGTGCGAGATTGAGTCGGCCGGGCCCTGGACTTTGGCCGACGGCGGGGCACGGCGGTTGCGGATGGGGATGGCCAGGGAGCTGGGCCCGGTGGAGCCGGCGGGAGGGGGGGCCGGCTATCGGCGCGCCGAGTCGCGTGGCACGCGCGGTGCTGCTGGGGGGAGGGGGCTCGGCGGGTGGCTTGCGGGGCTGCCGCCGGGGATCCTGGGGGGGAGCCGCTCGGACGGGCGGGGGGGTCGCCGCCTGAGGTCCTCGGGTCGGATGTGGCTGTGGCGGAGGCGTGGTGGCTCCCAGCTTTGCGGAGGGAGTCTCGGCTTGTTTGCGGTACCTGGGGGGCCCGGTAGGGATCGATTGCTTATGCCTTCAGGACCGCCCAAGCCCGCCATATAAAACAGCTGACTGCACTCTCCATGAGGTGCAGAGCTCCCGGGCTCACTCACTCACATACTCAGTGTCTGCAGGACAAGCTGGGAACGGCCCCACATGTCCCTCTCTAAAGTGCTCCTTGGGAACCCAGTGTGAGGCAAGAACCCAGGAAGCGGCTACATTTTAAATACGCAACTTGAACTCTGCGGGCTGCTGAATCCTCCCCACAAGTAAAAAGTTATAAATTGCTGCGGGAGAAGGGTGGATATAAGTCTGTTACTGAAAGGAAGGAAGATTTGGCAAGCACTGCATGAACTATCACAGCATCTGAATAAGTCATCACTGCCTCCGGGTTGCAAGGATTGTACTCTTTGTGATCTTTTTTTTTTTTTTTTTTTTTGTTTGTTATCTCCCTGGTTTTGCTTATGTAAAATATTTTAAGTGCCCCATCTATATATGTATATTTAATGTCCGTGCTCCTTTATGTAACTTGCTATCGGGTGTATATACATATAATATGCCAGCTAAGGTAGCTAAGGACAGGAACGATGGTAACAGAATGGAGAAATTCCTTAAAACAACTCCGGTCGCCAAAAAGGGTGGGTCCAAGGATAGACTGTCTCTTGCCCCAATGGAGGGTTCACCCTGTGCCAGCTTTTTGGCCGATGGTGGGCCGTCCGGCAGGGAGGAGACAGAGATAGGTAGCTCCACTTCACAGCCGGAGTTACTCGATATCTTGAAAGAGGTTCAAAATTGTACCAAAGCTATTTCCACACTCTCTACGCATACTGCCCAGATCTCAACCGACATTATGTTAATTAGAGATGATCTGAATAAAGTCAGGGATAGGGTAGTGCTTATGGAAAAAGAGATACCTGTTATAGATGAGACTACCCAATCCATCAAAAAAGATTTGGAGTTTCTGAAGAAAGAAAATACTGAGATCAGGGGCAAGTTGCAAGAGCTAGAGGATAGATCCAGGAGGAACAATCTTAGGATAGTGGGTCTCCCGGAGGGCACAGAAGGCGACTGCCCAGCAGAATTTTGTTTTAAATGGCTGAAAGACATAATGGCCGGATTTGAACTGTCAGCTCTGTTCGGTATTGAGAGGGCACACCGAGTCCCTTTGAGAGAGCCCCCCCCAGGGTCCCCTCCACGTACGCTAATATTGAAAGTGTTTGGATCAGGGGATAGGGATCTTATATTAAAGCAAGCCCGAGGGATGAGGGATTTGATGTATAATGGTAGTAAGGTTTCAATTTTTCCCGACTTTTCAAGGTTGACTCAGATGCAACGGGCCAGCTTTGGTGGAGTTAAGAGGAGATTGCATCAGGCTGAAATCGGTTTCTCTCTTCTCTTTCCTGCCAGACTGAGGATTCTTTATAAGAATAAAGTTTTTTTTTTTACTAATCCGCAGGAGGCCTCGGCCTGGCTTGAGAGAGAAGGGTTATAGTTTAAGATAGAGGTCTGTGGGGCTTGTGATGCATTTTTCTTTATGTGAGTGGGGGGGGGTGGGGAGGGGGGGAGGTGGGAGGGAGCGGTTATATGCAAGGTATGTGGTCACTGTATTGGATTCAGGGACCAAGTGGGGGAGGGGGGGGGGTAAAGGGGGATGGGGCGGAGGGAGGGGGAGGGGGGGAGGGTTCGGCCAGGAAAGGTGGAAGGGGTCTCCCCTTTTTTTTTTTTTTTTTTTTTTTTTTCTCTCCCTTCTTTATCTTTTTCTCTTTCTTCTCTCTCCTTTCTCCCTTTCTTTGAGTATATAGATGGTGCAAGTTATTACGTGGAATGTTAGAGGTCTGAATGATCGTCTCAAAAGAACAAATGTCTTTATGGGTCTCTCTAAATACCTACCTGCAATAATTGGGCTATTGGAAACTCATCTCACTAAAGCAACTGTGGTATGTATTAGTAAAAGGTGGGCGTCTCGGACGTTTCACTCTTTTGGTTCAGTTTATTCAGCAGGAGTGTCGGTTATGATACATGACAAGATAGACTTTGTATTAAAACGGGCCTACTCTGACTCAAGGGGGCGGTTTGTTTTCTTATGGGGAGATCTGGATGGGGTTAGCACAGTGCTGGCTTTTGTCTATATCCCCCCGCCTTTTTCCATAGACATCTTGGTGGAATTATTACAGTTTGTGAGAGGGAAGGAGTATTACAATCTTTTTGTCAACGGGGACTTTAACTGCACGATGGAGCCCTGGGACCGGAGGTCTCGTAGTGACAACCGCCGAGGGACAGGTTCCCCTTTGTGGAAATTCTGTGCTGAGACTGGGTTGTGCGATGCATGGAGGGTCTTGCACCCTTTTGCTAACATTTTTTCATGTTTTAGTGCGTCGCACAACTCAGCCTCGCGAATAGATCTCCTCCTGTGTAATCAGGCTGGACTTAGGAGTGTCTCTAGGGTTAGTTACGCTCCCAGGGCATTATCAGACCACACGCCGTTGATATGGGTAATTAAGAGCAAAGAGGAGAGTAGGGCTGGTAGATTCTTTAGACTAAACCCCCACTGGCTCCAGTTGTTGGAAAATAAGGAGGGGGTAGCAAAAGAAATTACCCAGTTTCTGGAACACAATTTGGGATCGGCATCTATCCAATGCGTCTGGGATACCCTAAAGGCCTTTATAAGGGGCATTTATATTAAGGAGATTTCTGTTAAAAAAAAAGGCTTTCGGAAAGAAGAGGAAGATTTGATACGGAATATTGACATAGCTAGGTTAGCCTATTCAGAGGCAGGAGGAGCAGACACCCTAGCTCAGTTAAAATCTGCGGAGGAGAACTATGCTATTTATTTGGAACGGAAGGCACATAATAGGCTGTTATTTTATGACCAGAGGTCATATGCCGAAGGGAATAGACCGGGTAAAACTCTTGCTAATGTCATCCGCAGTCAGAGGGAATCCCAAGATATTAAAGTAATTAGAGGTATGGATGGGATATTGCATCACTCACAAGATCAGATTGGGTTGGAATTTAGGAATTTCTTCGCTTCCCTTTATACCTCCTCTAATCCTGACTTAGGGAATCTGCATTCAGATTTCCTCGGTCAGATTAATCTCCCTAAGATATCCATGACTCAAAAAAAACTTATGGACTCCCCTATTATGTTGGGCGAGCTAGAAGAAGCTCTCCGTTCAATCAAGGGCAATTCGGCCCCTGGTCCAGATGGACTGCCCTATGAAGTATACAGATGTCACTCTAATATTCTTTTACCACTTCTGCTGCGGGTTCTTAATGAATCCTGGATAGAGGGGTCCTTGCCAACATCCATGGAAGAAGCCAATATTATTCTGATTAAAAAGAAGGGGAAAGAAAACACTGAGATGGAAGCCTATCGCCCCATCTCATTGTTGAATACCGACTATAAAATATTTGCTAAGGTACTGGCAATGAGATTAGGGAAAGTAATGGAAACCATTATTGCAGATGATCAAAGCGGCTTTATGCCGGGGAGGAGTGTTCACCATAATATTAAAAGAGCCTTCCTGAATATGCAAGTTAAGGGAGAGGGCACTAGAGCGTTGTTGGGGCTTGACGCGACCAAAGCTTTTGATCGCGTGGAGTGGTCATATTTATGGAGGGTCATAGAAGAGTTTGGTATTGGTAACACTTTTCTAGATATGGTTAGATTGTTATATAGGAACCCCAGAGCTTCGGTTAGCGTTAATGGTATCCCCTCCCCTTCTTTTATAATTTCTAGAGGAACTAGACAAGGCTGCCCCCTTTCACCATTATTGTTTTGTTTATATATAGAACCCGTGGCAGAGTGGATTAGGCAGCATTGTTTATTTAAAGGTTTTGGAGTAAGGGGAAGCAAAGAAAAAATTCTCTTATACGCCGATGACCTGCTCCTGTTTGTCTCCAACCCCGAGATCTGCTTACCGTCAGTGATTACTGACTTTCAGAGGTTGGGGACGTTTACGGGGCTGGAGATAAATTGGACCAAGTCTTCGGTGCTGCCTCTGGAAGGGGCCGTTATAGGGGGAAAAGGCAATTTAAAAATTCTTGAGGAGGGGGAAGGACTTGAGTATCTTGGGGTGGTTTTGACACCCTCTCCGGAGCAGTATGTGGAATATAATCTGAAACCTGCTTTGAAGAGGGTTCAAGATAAGATAGGTGTATGGGGAAGGCTGCCGCTATCTATGTCATCGAGACTTTCATTAATAAAGATGGTGGTTCTTCCCCAGATCGGCTTCTTCTTGGTCGCCGCGCCCTCTTGGATCAAGGATAAATGGTTCCGGGGGATCGAGCGGACCTTGAATGGGCTGATCTGGGGAAGAAAGAGGGTAAGACTGAAGTACTTACATTTCTGTCCCCCCATGAAAAAGGGAGGATTTGGGCTTCCAGACTTTAGATTATATTATTTATCCTACCAGTTGGGTTTTTTGTTGTCATATAAGGATGTCCACTGGTGGAATGGAGGTAATAAGGAAGACATACTTACCCTGTTGGAATCTGGTGGGATTCGGATGGATGCCTCGAACAAAGACTGGTTCGGTAAACAATGTAGTAAAGTGTGGAAGGAAATAAAAAGGATATGTAAGGTTAGGGGGAGTTTAGAATTCACTGAACTATGGGGGAATACGTATTTGACAGAATTCACTAAGATTACCTCGCAAGGGTATTGGAAAAAATTACACTATGTTAAAGTAAAGGATTTTTTTGTAGATGGGGTATTAAAAGATATAGGTTCACTGTCTTTAGGGGGAGGGAATGAATGGGGACATAGATTTAGATATTTGCAACTAAAAAATGCACATGATAAAACACCCGATAAAAATTTATTTTTTGTTCACTATAATGATGGAATTCATGACATAATGGGAATAAGCGGGGTTAAACGTATAGTTTCCAAGATATATAAGGTTTTATTAACACAAAAATATTGTTTAATTAAAGAGGGTTATAAGAAGTATTGGGAGAGGGATCTAGGACCACTGACCACTGAAGAATGGGAAAGTATTGTTAGTAGTGTAGCTAAGGTATCCATGAATTTAGAACACAATCTTACACAATTCAAAATTATTCATAGAATCCATTACACCCCTGTTTTTATGGAAAGGATTGGTATTAGGGGCAATTCCTGCTGCAGTAAGTGTGAGATGGAGGGTGCAGGGTTGCTGCATTTATTATGGACATGTCCAGTCATAGTGGAATTCTGGTCTGAGGTTAATGAAGAGTTAAATAATAGAGGTATCTACGAAGGAAACATCCCAATATTGCTGGGACTCTTCGGGGAGGCTGGGGGTCGGGGGGAGTACAGTGGCCTGGTTGGCTCTCTGCTGTTCCTGGCCAGGCTGACTATCCTTAGGAATTGGATTAATGATAAAAAACCCACCAGAGATGAATGGTTAAATTTGGTTACTAGGGCTAAGATGTTTGAAGTATGGAGGAAAAAGGCAAAACTTGTGAAGAAGTGGGAGGCATGGTAGAGCGGAGAATTTTCTAAATTTTCTTAATTTTCCTTTTTTTTTTTTTTTTTTCTCTTCCTGCTTTTCTGGCCGGGGTGCGGGTGGGGGAGGGAGGGTTTGTGTGGTCTCTTGGGGACAGAATTGTTAAGTATTCAATAATGTACATTGTTTATGAGCCAAAGGGTCATGTTGACCGATGGAATGTATGGCAATTTCTGTATGTTGGATATTTTTATATTTTATAAATGAAAAAGAAATAAAGAATTAAAAAAAAAAAAAAAACTTTTTGTTCCATGTGAAGGTGCACGTGCGCCTCCATATGAAATAGAGAGTTTAATTGCAAGTTATGCTCAGTGAGTGCCGGGAATTTTCTCCATTGAATTACTATATTTAATGACTGTATGTATATGTATATATATATGTGTATATATATATATATATATATATATATATATATATTTTAAACCATTCCATAGTAATGGTTTAAGTCACCCACTTACAAAAAAAAAAAAAAACTATAGGGAGACCTACACAGGGGCCATCTACAGTTGAGGAACCTACACCGGGGGATACTACTAAAGGGGGCCATCTACTATAGGGAGACTAGACAGGAGACCTTCAACAATAAGGACACTAAACAGGGGGCCATCTACTATAGGGGAATCTACACAGAGGGCTATCTACTAGAAGGGGAACTACACAGGGGCCATCTACTATTGTTGGATATAATCATGAGGCCATCTACTAAAAGAGACCTACACAGTGGTCCATCTACTATAGGGAGACTAGACAGGAGACCATCTGCTTTAAGCCAACTACAAAAGGGGGCCATCTATGATAGGGAAACCTACACAGGAGACCATCTATTAAAGGGGGCCTACACAGGGGGCCATCTACTATAGGGAGACTACACAGGGAAGAAGAAAGAAAGACTTTTATACACCAGTGCACAGAGGTGGGGGAGGGGGCCAAGCTAGGGGGAAGGGGGTGAGCAGCAAAGAGCCCAGTGTACATTTAATCCGCCACTGAGCATGGTCAATACTTGACAGCACCCCCCTTCCCTCACTTCCTGCAATCAGCAGTGGCATAATAAACAACAGCCATGCCAACATTTGACAGCACTGGCTACGCCCCTGGATCTGTCCAACATTCTTTGAAGGGGACATGCACTACATGTAGAAGAAGGTTTCATCAACAGGGAGGATGTGTTTTTTTTCATTGCTATGATCCACTAAATTTCAACAGTGTAAACATAGCCTTTCTGTGTTTTCAATCCACTGCTGGTTTTGGTTGCAAAATACTGACCAAAAATACTGTGTGGAAACAGAGCCTAAGGAAGGATTCACACATGGAACTTGGGTCAGGCATTCATGGTGTTTTTAATGCACTGTTTGCTAAAAACACAGAAACCATATTTTATGGCAGTCAATAGCAGAATATTTTTTTTCTTTAGGCATCTGTAATCTTTGTGGCCTTGTAGACATTTTTTTCTGTATGCTGTCGGTATGGAATTTATAAGCACATTTTCCGCCTTGATTTTATAGAGAAAAAAATGTCACTAAAAACTACAGCAGCTTCTTTGACCCGCTTTGGCTTTGGGAGAAGTTTGGAGCTAAAATAAAAATCAGATGCCATGTAGAATTCTTTCCTACCAGTTAGGTTGGGTGCACACAGATTTTAGTATGTTTTAGCCTTAAAAAAGGTAAAACATGTTTAAAACTTCTAGACAATGTTTCTAGCATTTTTTTTAGCTGTTTTAGCTGTTTGTTTTTTGTTTTGCATTGGGGCTATTTTTAAACCTATTTAAAATGTTTGTTGTTTTTTTTAGACTTTTTCAAGCTACTGTGAAAGCTATAAATGCTTAAAGCGACTCTGTACCCACTATCTGTCCCCCCCAAACCACTTGTACCTTCGGATAGCTGCTTTTAATCCAAGATCTGTCCTGGGGTCTGTTCGGCAGGGGATGCAGTTATTGTCACAAAAACAACTTTTAATCCAGCAGCGCTGTGTCTAACGGCCGGGGCTTACATTTGTATATGAATTAGGCTGGCACACCCTCTCTGTCCTTCCTCCCCACCTTCCTCATCATTAGGAATGATCCAGGAACATGCTGCTGTTTGAGCTTTGCACAGGTGTATTAACGATCCAGCCCATGTTCATTATACACACAGGTGGGGAATAGGAAGCAATCTGCCTGGAGCATTCCTAATGCTGAGGAGAGTGGGGAGGAAGGACAGAGAGGTGGTGCCAGCCTAATGCATATACTAATGTAAGCCCCGGCCGTTAGACACAGTTCTGTCACATTAAAAGTTGTTTTTATGACAATAACTTCATCCCCTGCCGAACGGACCCCAGGACAGATCTTGGATTAAAAGCAGCTATCTGAAGGTACAAGTGGTTTGGGGGGTCAGATTGTGGGTACAGAGTCGCTTTAAGTCCCAAAATATGTGTCAAAGGCAAAGGTCTCTTCCACTTTATTTTAAGTTCGTAATAGTTAAAAATGTAAAACTAAACAGAACATGAATGAACAGAGATGTTACCACTGAATCCAATAAAATTCAATGGAAAAAAAACTTCAAAAACCTTTTCTAAAACATTGTCCACACACAGCCTAATTGTATTTTTTTCTAATATTTCATTTTACTCTCTCTATTTAAAAAAAAAAAGTTTTCATTTTGACCATCAAGCCTGAACTAAGCTGAGACATCCTGTTCCCTGTGATGATAAGGAGAAGACAGCTGGAATGTGATCTATACAAAATTAGGCTATGTTCACACAACGTAATTTTTCATAAAAGTACGGCCATTGTTGCAATCGGCAACAACTGCCATACTTTTTTACGAAAAGCTATGCTTCTTAGCCCTCTATGGGATCCCAACCAGAGCGTATAAACCTAGTATACCCTCCGGATGGGATCTCTTGTGGTGCTGCAAAGAACTGACATATCAGTATTTTTGCTGCCACTATTCAGTGAATAGCGGCCGCAGAAAGCTCTGTTCGTTCACATAATGAAGCGAGCGGCTCCAGTCACTTACTTCATTGTGTGCTGTGGGGAGTTCTGATGGGGGTGGGCACGGATGCGTCCGCATCAGAACTCTATGGGGTGAAGGATGATCTTTTCAGAGGGCCGGGTCATGGAATGGCTGGTCTCTTACGCCATGTGAACATGGCCTTAGAGTGAAAGGTGACACCAGTACATAGAGACAATAAATTATGTTCACAACATGCCCAGGAAAATTCCTATCTATGTCAATGGAAAAGTTCTTTATTGTTGTCTATGTCCATGGGGACTGTTGTAAAGCTATTAAAACAGCTTACACAAGATGGTTGCCCCATAATTATGTCTAAAATTGAATTTTTTAATTTTAAATTCACAATCAGAAAGTATTAGTGTTATGGTCAGCATGGCAAAGGCAGTCTGACAAGACACGGACAGTGAGCCCTGAGCTGACCCCACCCACTGACCCTGCCTAATTGCCACGGACGGCCCTAAACGGCCCGGACAACCACGGAGTCGGTCCCTACACTAAATAGGTGCGACACACAGAGCACGGACAGACAAACAAAACACAATAAGAGGTGTCAGAAAAACCAGGTCAGCAACAGTCGAGCGGCGAAGTACAAAAACAGCAAACAGGAGAATAGTCGAGGTCAGATGCAGAAGGTCCAGAATACAGAGATCAGAGGAACTAAACAGGGAGCTGAGCAGGCGAGTGAACTCTAATAGTCAGCAGGGAAGGGAGAAACTTGCTGCTTTTTATCTGGGATCAGAGACTAAGTCCAGCAGATGATTGGACCAGCCCTGATCCCAGCAGCAAGTTCAGCTGAGAAGATCAAGCAGAGCAGTAACCCCTGCACTGCCAGGAGTCTGCCAGGAAAAGCGGGTGTGGCTGTCAAATACAACATAATTCAGACAGAGTAAAAAGAAAAGCACAGACAAGCTCAGCGCTTCCTCGACCGCCCAGCATGGACCGAGGAGCGCAAAGTCATATTCCTAACAATTAGGTAATACATTTTCCTTTAAAGCAGTGCTTCTCAATTCCAGAGCTCAGGCCTCACCAACAGGTCATGTTTTGAGGATATCCCATACAAAGAACAGTTGTAATAATACCTGATGCACTGAGTATAATTATATCAACTGTAAAATACTAAGGAAATCCTCAAAACATGACTTGTTGGTGAGGCCTGAGGACTGGAATTGAGAAGCCCTGCCTTAAAGGAATACTCAGAGCACATTACATTTTTTAACATATGTCCAGGGATGGGTTTTAAAATAATAAAGCATACTTACCTCCCTGGCTCCAGTGCCCCGCTGCTGCTATCCTGCATCCTCTGGTGTCCTGCCTTGGTCGCTGATTGGCTGGGAAGGCCTGCAATGCCATGACCCCAGGACACGCAAGCAGCCTAACAGCGAGACAAGTTAGTGACAAGATAGTGGAGAGGGGGACGCTGGAGCCAGGGAGGTAAGTGTGCTTTATTAGTATTATTTTAGTATTAAACAACCCATTCCCGGGCATATGTAAAAAAAATTCCCTTGCAAGAGGTACTCTTTTAACCTCTTAATGACAGATGACGAGTATACCTGTCATGCCATCGTTAAGAGGGTACAGAGAGGGCTCAATTGGTGTTGCAAGAAATAAGACCTCATATGTCTGTGAAGGGGAGTAAATAAAAGCAGTATGGTCTTTTAAAAACAAATAAGGAATAAAACAAAATTGCAAAAGTAAATAAAGAGGTTCCAGTGTAGTGTATTTATAATAAAATATCAAAAATTCTGATAAGTTGGGGTCTGTGTGTTCAGAACCTCATCAATCACAAGAGGTGAACCCTGCCATGCCTTCCATCTGAGTTGTGGTTACTGCCAACAAACAGTACTGTGTACATTTGCCTGGTCAGGTGGGCAGTACAGTGTATGCATTGCCACTTACGTATGCCTTTAGCACCCATAATGATATACAACACAGCTGCCATTTTACAGTTAATAGAAAAAAAATACATTTAAGGAATCCAAGGTAAAGAATTCTAGATTCCATTTCTCTGCTATTAAATTGTAATCATATTAAACCAAGAGAAAAAGTTGTTCATGTAAAAGCTCTAAAAATGTCTTCATTGCAATCAGCTCTGTTCCTCATACATAGGTGGCCAAATTGCTATGCATTTTAACATCTTAGGCTATGTTCACACAAAAGTTCAGTAGTAATCACAACCGTTTTTGCCGATTTGCAACAATGGCCGTGATTACTACTGAACCTACATTGTGCTGCAGGCTAAGTAAGTGAATCCCAGCCGGAATGTTTACACATAGTATACACCAAGGGCGGGATCGCTAGCGACGCCGCAAGAAACTGACATGTCAGTTTTCTGCTGCCTCTATTCAATGTATAGCGGGCGCAGAAAACCTGTCAGTTCACACAATGGAGCGTCCATTGTGTGCAGCGGCGAATTGGGATGTGGGCACACACGGATGCGCCCGCATCCCAATTTAAAAGAAATAAATATCAGATCATCTGGCCGGGTCACAGAATGGCTGATGTTTTACAGAATGTGAACATGGCCTTAAATTTAATCAGATATCTGCACATTTATTGGGGCCTCCTTTTGTATGTAACATGCTTTATTAGGTAATTTTGCATCCCAGACCTTCCCACTCAATGACAACAGCCGTGTCGACCTCAGACTTATTGTCTAAATAACAAGGTCCTTGTGCAACATAGACACAATAAAGTACAGCACAACATGGGATCAAAATGGAGATAACAGTAGAGATGGAGGGATTTTTTTTTTCTTGGAGGGCTATGTGTTTTTTTTTATTTTTTATAATTAACACTAGATAATATATTTGCTTTTTTAAATTTGTTTTTAGTTTTCTGATTATTTACAGCAGCTACATGGGCGATAAGAACCCGTAGTCTGGAAATGAATCATTGACTTCTATGGGAGACCATTCTGGGCATGCTTTGTGACCAGTGAATAAGTCATCCTTCTTGTAATCTCACCAGTGATAACAATAAGACTAGCGAAGTGATTTCTATGGCATCAGTTTCTTGGCAGACTTAGTGGCAAGGATGAAAACTTATTATGAAAATAGTGTTGTGTAAATTAAGGATTAAAAAATATAACATACATTCAAAGAGTTTCATGAACAGAAGGCAGAGCTGCAGCCACAGAGACCGAGAAAGACCCAAGGAGACCAGGGAATGTGGTAAGGTAAGTTAATACTTTATTATTTTACAATAAAGGCAAGGGCTGCACGGACATGGCTAACGATGTCCATACGGCCCTTTCCGCCCAATAGTCAGCCCATAATGCCATAATGCTCAGTAAACGACGGCCGATCTATTAAATGTTGCCTCATACTTCTGTTTCTTTCTGGATCCACTTGGATTAGCCTGAAAAACTGCAGTGGCTGTTTTGCAAAAAAACTGTTGTGTGACAACCAAAAGGCTTTAGCTGTAACACTGTGCTCCAAAACTAATAATTGGTCTAAACCTTCATTAACCCCTTGCCGCAAAATGACGTTTGGGAAACGTCATGTAAAGCAGGTAGTTCCCGCAACATGACGTTTCCCAAACGTCATGTCTTCCCTGCCTCCCCCCGCTGTCCCGAGGTGAGATCGGGCAGCGGGAGGAGACTATGTCACATAGCCTCCTCCCGCTGCCTCTGCTCGGAGGGGAGCCGCGCTCCCCCCGGGCAGTTAACCCCATAGACGCCGCGGTCAATGCGACCGCAGCGTCTATGGGGATATTTTTTAATTGGGAGGCGATCGGGCGGCGGGAGGGGGCTGTGGCATGTTGCCTCCTCCCGCCGCCACTACAGTTCCTCCCCCGGCAGTTCCTTGTCCCCCCCGGTACTGGCGGATCGCCGCTATTACCGTTATAGCGGCGATCCGCCAGTACCGGCGCCGCCGCTGCATTTCATCTCCCCCCACCGTGAATCCACGGTGGGGGGAAATGAAATAAGTATTAATCAGACCTCAGATCAGCCCCCTTGTGGCCGATATCTACCCCCCCCCCCTCCCCGGGCGGCCATCAAATCCAAGATGGTCGCCCCCATCGCTGCGAATAAACGATGTTTGTTCGCATCGATGGAAATAAAAAATGAATGAAAACCCCATGCTCTCCGCCACCGGAGGTAGCGGAGAGCATGGGGCAGTGATCGGGGACCCCCCTGTGGGGTCCCGTAACAGGCGATCGGCGGTATATACTATATACCGCCGATCGCCTGTTCCCAGTGCTGCCCGGCACTTTTTATCCCCTGTCACCATAAATCATTGGTGACAAGGGATAAAAAGTGTCACCGTGCCCCCCCCCCAAGTCGCCCCCCACCCCCCCAGTCACCCCCATCCCCCAGTCACCCCCCCTTCCCCACATACGTTACCTGATCCTGGAGCTCCGTCCTCCTCGACGTCCTGACTGCTTCTGATGTGCGCATGCGCGTCAGAAGCAGTTAGCTCTGAAAATTTAAAGTGACAGAGACCAATTTGGTCTCTGTCACTAAACTATGATTACTGTGATAGAAAATATCACAGTAATCATAGTAATACAGTGAAAATGAAAGTGAAAAAAGTACAAGTGAAAAAGTGTATATGTGAAAAAGTGAAAAACATACAAACAAAATAAAACACACTTTTTATTATAGTAATAATTGCGGTTTACTCCCAGATTATCCGTAACCACCGCAGGTTGCCCGTATCCGCCCCAGTTTGCCGGTAACCACCGCAGGTTGCCCGTATCCGCCCCAGTTTGCCCGTAACCACCGCAGGTTGCCCGTAAACGCGCCAGATTACATGTAACCACCGCACGTTGCCCATAACCACCACATCTTGACCGTAACCACCCCAAATTGCCAGTGACCCCCTCCAGATTGGCCGTAACTACCGCACGCTGCCTCTGACCACCGCACGTTGCCTCTGACCACGGCACGTTGCCCCTGACCACCGCACGCTGCCTCTGACCACCGCACGTTGCCATTGTCCACCGTACGTTGCCTCTAACCACCGCACGTTGCCCCTGACCACCGCACGTTGCCTCTAACCACCGCACGTTGCCTCTAACCACCGCACGTTGCCTCTAACCACCGCACGTTGCCTCTAACCACCGCACGTTGCCCCTAACCACCGCACGTTGCCCCTTACCACCGCACGTTGCCCCTGACCACGGCACGTTGCCCCTAACCACCGCACGCTGCCTCTGACCACCGCACGTTGCCCCTGACCACCGCACGTTGCCTCTAACCACCGCACGTTGCCTCTAACCACCGCACGTTGCCTCTAACCACCGCACGTTGCCTCTAACCACCGCACGTTGCCCCTAACCACCGCACGTTGCCCCTGACCACCGCACGTTGCCCCTGACCACCGCACATTGCCCCTGACCACCGCACGTTGCCTCTAACCACCGCACGTTGCCTCTGACCACTGCACGTTGCCTCTGACCACCGCACGTTGCCTCTAACCACCGCACGTTGCCTCTAACCACCGCACGTTGCCCCTAACCACCGCACGTTGCCCCTGACCACCGCACGTTGCCCCTGACCACCGCACGTTGCCCCTGACCACCGCACGTTGCCTCTGACCACCGCACATTGCCTATAACCACCGCACGTTGCCTCTAACCACCCCAAATTGCCAGTGACCCTCTCCAGATTGCCCGTAACCACGCCAGATTGCCTGTAACGACCCCAAATTACAGGTATCCATCCAAGATTACCTATAAGCACTTCAGTTTATCCGTAACCACCCCACGTTGCCCGTTACCACCCCATGTTGCCCGTAACCACCCCGCATTGCCCGTAACCACTTCACGTTGCCCGTAACCACCCCACGTTGCCCGTAACCACCCCAGATTCTCTGTAACCACCCCAGGTTGCCCATAACCCCCCAAGGTTGCCCATAACCACCCCAGGTTGCCCGTGACCACCCCAGGTTGCCTGTGACCACACCAGGTTGCCCGTGACCACCCCACATTACCTGTAATCTCATTTTTTATTGTATTTTAGTAACTGCGCTATTCTAATAACTATTACTAGCTGCGGTTTTGCTCCAGCAAATTGGCGCTCCCTTCCTTCTGAGCCCGGCTGTGTGCCCATACTGTGGTTTATGCCCACATATGGGATACCGTTTTACTCAGAAGAAGCTGCGTTACAGATTTTGGGGTACGTTTTCTCTCCTGTTCCTCGTGAAATTAAGAAATTTTTAACTAAACAAACATATTATTGGAAAAATTCGAGTTTTTCATTTTTACTGTCTTATTTTGAATACTTTCCTCTAATACCTGTGGGGTCAAACCGCTCACTGCACCCCAAGATGAATTCTTTCAGGGGTGTACTTTCCTAAATGGGGTGACTTTTGCTGGGGTTCTATTCTTCTGACACAAAAGGGGCGCTACAAACGCACCTGGCACTCAGAAACTTCTTCGGAAAAATCTGCACTGAAAATGCTAATTGGCGCTCCTTCCCTTCTGAGCCCGGCTGGGTGCCCATACAGTGGTTTATGCCCACATATGGGGTACTGTTCTACTCAGGAGAACCTGCATTACAGATTTGGGCATGCAGCTTCTCCCCTGTTACTAGTGAAATTGAGAAATTTCAAACTAAATGAACATATTATTGGAAAAATTCTAGTTTTTCAATTTTACTGTCTTATTTTGAATACTTTCCTCTAATACCTTTGGGGTCAAAATGGTCACCACACACCAAGATGAATTCTTTGAGGGGTGTACTTTCCAAAATGGGGGGACTTTTGGGGGGGTTCTCTTCTGCGGACACTACAGGGGCACTGCAAACGCACCTGGCGCTCAGAAACTTCTTCAGCAAAATCTGAACTGAAAATGCTAATTGGCGCTCCCTTCTTTCTGAGCCCTCCTGTGTGGCCATACAGTGGTGTATGCCCAAATATGGGGTACCGTTGTATTCAGGAGAACCTTCTTTACAAATTTGGGGGTACTTTTTTTCTCTTGTTCCTCGTGAAATTGAGAAATTTCAAACTAAACAAACATATTATAGGAAAAATTCAAGTTTTTCATTTTTACTGTCTAATTTTAAATACTTTCCTCTAATACCTGTGGGGTCAAAATGGTCACCACACCCCAAGATGAATTCTTTGAGGGGTGTACTTTCCAAAATGGGGTGACTTTTGGGGGGTTTCTCTTCTGCGGACACTACAGGGGCACTGCAAATGCACCTGGCGCTCAGAAACTTCTTCAGCAAAATCTGCATTAAAAAAGCTAATTGGCGCTCCTTTTCTTCTGAGCCCTGCTGTGTGCCCATACAGTGGTTTATGCCCACATATGGGGTACCGTTGTATTCAGGAGAACCTTCTTTACAAATGTTGGGGTACTTTTTTTCTCTTGTTCCTCGTGAAATTGAGAAATTTCAAACTAAACAAACATATTATTGGAAAAATTCGTGTTTTTTATTTTTACTGTCTAATTTTGAATACTTTCCTCTAATGCATGTGGGGTCAAAATGCTCATCCTACCCAAAGATGATTTCTTTGAGGGGTGTACTTTCGAAAATTGGGTGACTTTTGGGGGGATTCTATTCTGCGGACACTACAGAGGCTCTGCAAATGCACCTGGCGCTCAGAAACTTCTTCAGCAAAATCTGCATTAAAAAAGCTAATTGGCGCTCCTTTACTTCTGAGCCCGGCTGTGTGCCCATACAGTGGTTTACGCCCACATCTGGGGTACCGTTGTATTCAGGAGAACCTGCGTTACAAATTTTGGGGTGCTTTTTTTCTCATGTTCCTTTTGAAAATGAGAAACTTTAATCTAAACGTATATATTATTTATAAAATTTAAATTTTCGATTTTTTTACGGCCTAATTGTGAATACTTTCCTCCAGCCCCTGTAGGGTTAAAATGCTCATTATACCCCTAGATTAATTCTTTAAGGTGTCTAGTTTCCAAAATGGGGTCACTTATGGGGGTTTCCAGTATACAAGCCTTCTAAATCCATTTAAAAAAAGAACTGGTCCCTAAAAAAAATCAGTTTTGGAAATTTTCACAAAATGTGATAATTTGCTCATAAATTTCTAAGCCCCGTAACACCCTAAAAAAGTAAAATATGTTTACCAAATTATGCCAGAATAAAGAGGACATATTGGTAATGTGATTTAGTAACTAATTTATGTGCTATGACTTCCTTTTTTAGAAGCAGAGAATTTCAGAAGTTCATAAAATGCAAAATTTTCAAATTTTTCTTGATATTTTGATGTTTTTCACAAAAAATACACAAAGTAGTGACCAAATTTTGCTACTAATATAAAGTGTCATATGTGATGAAAAAACAATCTCAGAATCGCTAGCATACGTTAAAGCATCACTGAGCTATAAGAGCATAAAGTGAGACAGGTCAGATTTTGAAAAATGAGCCTGGTCATTAAGGCCAAAACAGGTTTTAGAGGCAAGGGGTTAAAGGGATACTCTGGAAGAAAAATTCTTTCAAATCAACTGCTGCCACATAGTTCCACAGATTTGTAAATTGTTTCTGGTTAAAATTAAGTTTTCCAGTACTTATCAGCTGCTGTATGTCCTGCAGGAAGTGGTGTATTCTTTATAGTTTGACGTTGTGCTCTCTGCTGCCATCTCTGTCCATGTTAGGAACTATCCAGAGCAGTAGCAAATCCCCATAGAAAACCTCTCCTTCTCTATACATTTTATGTCATGAACAGAGGTGGTGGCAGAGAGCACTGTGTCCGACTGGAAAGAAATCATTATTTTCTTCTCCCCCGCATTCTAGAGATATGCTCTAATTGCCTCTTAGCTAATAGGGAGCATTTGGGGCGTCACTCAACGGCCCGGAGCACCAGATCAGCTCATCTAGTCCACCCTCTCACGTGCCACCCCTCCCGCTCACTATGAATATATGAATATGCGTAGGGGGTGGCCCGGAACAACCCCCCTCAGCGCGCTCAGCACAACCCCTCCCGTGCTGCCCAGCCCGCCCCCTCCCATGCCACATAGTGAGCAGCACAGGAAGGGGGCCGGCTAGGTAGCACAGGAGAGGGTTGATCTGGGCATGCCGAGGGGGTTGCTCCGGGCCACCCACTATGCATATTCATATATGCATAGTGGGTGGCACAGGAGAGGGCAGACTGGGCGGGCCGAGCTGGCGCTCCAGGTTGTCGGGTGACGCCCCAAATGCTCTTAAGCCCCTAATTAGCATAGAGGCCATTAGAGCATATCTCTAGAATGTGGGGGAGAAGAAAATAATGATTCACAGCCCTAAGCTTGTGGGGCATATCAGCAGGTTCATTTGTCATGCCCCGCTACACACAATGGAGATCCTGACCGGAGCGTGTACTATGTGTATACCCTCCAGCCGGGATTCACTCTACTTGCAGTTTAGTATTCATCATGGCCGTTGTTGCAAATCGGTAACAACGGCTGTGATTAATACTAAACTTACGATGTGTGAACATAGCCTAAGGCATTTTTGTTGCATTTTGTCTGCAGCGATTTTCCCACCATTTTTCTATTAATTGCTGTAAAATAACAACATTTTGACATGATTTGGGGAAATCACAGACAGAATGGTGATGTTTGTCAAATATATTCTGACACAACGCTCATACTGTGCAAAATGGAGTTAGATTCAGCAAGTTTGTGTTTGGGCTCTTTAGACAACCAATTATTCTGAGGCATAAAAATGTTCTTTTCATAAGGGGAAGTTAAAACATGTACAGTATTTACTAAAACACATAAATGAAGCAGTTCAGGCACATTCCCCAGATGACAATCACTGTAATGGTTCATCTCGAAAAGGTTTTCTCCACTTTAAGGATGGAAATTGAGCAACAGCGAGGCTTTCATTCCTTTGAAGGTTATTTCAGAGTTTTCTGGCTTGCTTACAGTTGTATCTTATGACATAAACTTATTGACAGCAAGCCAAACCACAAAAAAGGAAAAAGATGTGTTACCAAAACATTGACTAATATATAGGGATTTTCTCAGCACAAAAGTTGTCCTGAATTTTCATGCATATATTTTACTATGTAACCTTTAACCCACATACTTTTTTACATTTACTACACAGAGAGAATTGTCCAACTCATTTCATATTGTACTGTATATATTTTAATGGTGCAGTTAAAACAATACAAGTTTTCTGTGATAATCATATGTCATTCCTATTTATGCCTACAATAAAACACATCTGTATGCAGGGCAAAAGTTATATGGGGTATAGATTTAGCAGTCAAACCTTGGCCCTGGGGCCTCAGAAAGCTCTACGGCAGTATTATAAATGACACACAGTAGTCAGGAAGCTCTTTTATAGATTTTGTACTGGGGCCCAGAAGCTTGTAGTGTCCGGTATTAGATGGGTAAGTACTCGGCACAATTGTCTGTCGGGAACACCCTACCTATGTGCAGCAAAAGCAAAACTGATTGGTAGATAACTGAGAATTACATAGCAAGGGGTTCAGACCAAGGGGGTTCAAAACACTTCTATTGACCGTTAACCCAGGTAATATATGTTTTCAACTGCAGAAGCACATCCTAATCTACTCTATACAGGCTCTGCAGACTGAATAAGTAATTACAGTGCAATTACATCCAGTGACTCATAGTTGATATCTTTTACAGTGCTATGTTGCTTCTTCCAGCTATGACTCATCTCTATAGTTTGCCATACAAACATCTTTGGCTTCTCTCTTTTCCCACAACCTCCCAACCATTTCCCTACTTGCCTCTCTAACAGTAGCTTCTTGCTATTTCTCTTCTATACTGTGCACAGAGTGCCAGTGGGTTATCAAGACAGTCTGTCTTAGTAGGCATTAATACACTGCCGTAAAGAAATATTGCAGTATATTATACACGTAATTGGAAGATTACACATGGTGGACGGAATAAAGAAATTTACAAAAACATAGTAAAAGCATAATGCATTTTTACTTTAAAAAAACTCAATCCTCCTACAGTACAAAAATATTAAATATATATACTCAAAGGTATAGTTTTATTTATACTGATTGGTGAACTGCATAAAAAATCACAAGGAATTAAATGTATCACCCCTTGTGTAACACAATAGATGGTTGTACAAATAAGATCTGCTTAAATAGATTTCCTAAACTTTCTGGGTTAATAATATTGATGGTTGTTTACAGGTGACACCTGGAACCCCCAGATTAGCTGTTTAGAGGGGATTCTACACTGTCAATCGTACACAGACATTGATGACAGACATGGATGGCCTATCCACAGAAAGATAAATATTATTGTAAATGTTATACATTTGGAAAGCCACATTAAACAGGCTTAATGTATTTATTGTGACTACACCTCTGCTCTTCAGGATTAGAGATGATCAAACATCGGGAATTTTCAGGTTCCATCAAACTCGAACCTTCGTCATTTGATTCCCGATGCCTTTCAGTTCCGTGGTGAAGGTGGAGACAGCCCGAGCACTGCCTGGAAAACAGGGATACAGCCTATTACCTAGGCTGTATCCCTGTTTTCCAGACGGTACTCAGGCTGTCTCCCCCTGCCCCATGGAACGGGAAGGCATCATGACTCAAAGGACGAAGGTTCAAGAAGGTTCGAGTTCGATCGAATCTGAAAAATCCCGATGTTCGATCATCTCTACTGAGGATGTCAGCATGATTGTTTTAATGGTTTTTATTTGTTTTGTTTGTTTGTATTGGCATACTAACCATTTTGACATGGTAAGGATTCGAGTCTATGTCCAGCCCAACATAATATGTTTATTTTTTTTAGAAACAACTTATAAAAACGACTAGGAAGTTGTAGAGAGTCATTATAGAAGATGATCTCATACGTGTATGTAAGCTTGTAAATAATATGATGATACGTTTTAAAGCTGGAGGCACTTTACAAAAGCCAGTGTGTATATTTAAAAAGGTGTTTGTGATATTATGATTATGCCTGAAGACTAAAGTTTAGAGAGCCGAAACGCATCACCCTGTATTACTGTTCTAATAAAATAGATAAGAGTCCATCAATCCTAAAACAGAATCTTTTTTTCTAAGGATGAGAATTGCACACTCTTTGGAAAGGATCCATAGCGCCCTTTAAGAACCTGATGTGATTGTCTTATTTTTTTTTATAAATTCCTTAGAACAAAGGATTGCTCTAGGAATGTGACTATGCCCATTTTGGTTTCTATAAACAATGATTTAATTGTGCAAAAGTAGACTATATATAGTATAAAACTAAAAAATCTATACGATTAGATATAAAATATAATTTATATCATACAATGACCAGCAGTAAGAACAAAACAGTGGTGGAATCCCCGCCCCCTCCCAAAAAAATTAATAATAATAAGTAACTTGTTATTAGGCACCCCCCAGAAATATTTGTAACTTGTCCCACTTGGACAAAGTTTTACAGCATATAGCTTTTTTTTTTTTTTTTGTAAATTATGTACAACCATGTGCCTAAGGCCCCCAAAAAATAGCATCAAATCCACAAAACAACATTTTCTAAGCCAGTGTTATTTTTAGAATACATTTCCTTTACAGATGTTGACTTTTTCATGCATAAGTATATGTGTGTATCATGTGATATTACATCAACCAGAACATTTTTTCACTATGCCGATGGTCCACATCTTTCTCGTGATTCAGAAAGGAGTCAGTTCATAGTATTTTTGAAAAATCATCTTTCTTCATCTTCAAGCATAAAATATTAAATAATCTGACACCTAGTAACGGCTTTGCTGAGAGTTAATGTAATTTATATGTAAAAATCTGGGCTACTCTTCACATCACTGAACTGATTTAGGAAACGGATGCACTGATGAATTACTAGCCAACTGTTCAGCTTGGTAGCCTGCAATGTATATATTATGTTTTGTGCATTCTTCTACTGCTTAGTATTATGTTCTTTATCGCTGGAATTTTGCATAGTATATCCAGATACAGATATCCAAGGTATTTGTCTCTTAGAATAAACTAAGTTCTGCCTGGATTAAGATGATTAAAACAGATCAGATTACTTATTGATTTCTTTAAAACTTAAACAATTGCCTAGTCCAATAAACTCCTCATGGGCATTTAACAGGACAGATTCTGTACTGTTAGCTTGGTAACAGGCTTACAAGTTGGTTCTACCATTGCTTTCATATGTCTTAAGTATTTTCACTAACTAGTAGCACTTCTTTAAGTTAATTAACATTTTAACCCTACATGTTTCTGCTAAACTTCTAAATCATCATCAACTTCTAAAGCATCATCAGGGTAAGTTACACTGCCTTGGCCTGGTTTTGGCACTGTCATTGTTTCTACTGAGAAGGTGGCAGCATGGTGCCAGAGCATCTATTATCAAAGCAAAAATAAGTAAAAGAAAATTTGTTGACAGAAAAGGCACGAGTTAGTGAACATACTTGAGGTGGGTAAAAGCAATGATGTTCATTTTTAATCATTTTCAGATTTCATGTCTAGAACTTAAGTGGACAAGGTTGTTTCAAATAACTTTCCTCTATTTCATGGCCAGTGTGATTCCAAATATATTTGTACATCACTTAATTTACCAAATATGACTATTTCCAATAAAACACCCTAAAGTTTTGGAAACTAGGGGGGGGAGATTTATCTAACATGGTGTAAAGTGAAACTGGCTCAGTTGCCCCTAGCAACCAATCAGATTCCACCTTTCATTCCCCACAGCCTCTTTGGAAAATTAAAGGTGGAATCTGATTGGTTGCTAGGGGCAACTGAGCCAGTTTAACTTTACACCATGTTTGATAAATCTCCCCCTAGGTGTTTCCCTTTTTTGCTGTCAACAGCCTGTTGTCAGGGGATTTCTGTCTCTGGTAACTGGGAGATCCAGTATAAAACAGAGTAAGTTGTGGAGGCCTTAGCATTTTGTTCTGTAAATACAGTTAATTAACACATATTGTTGATACGTTATGACTAGGGATGAGCGAACGTTTGAAAAGTTCGGTTCGGTTCGATCCCCCGAACTTTCCTGAAGTTCAGGTTCTGACGAACCGAACCGAAAACGAACCTTGCAATAACAGCTGAATAATTGCAGCTACAATAGTGGGAGTTTGATAGGGTATAGTTTCGTGTAGTTGCAGTTGCTATTACAATGAAAAAAGTGGAAAAAATAAAAGTGCAAAAATAGTGAAAAAAAAAAATTGCCGGCAAATCGGCAATAATGCCGACTCCTCAAATGGTTAATATATTTAATTAATAGAACATATTTTCGTTGTAATAAAGTCACTTTCGTTGTTCAATAATTATGTATATTTAAATGTTTATTTATATATATATTTATTTTTTTACAGTATATTTAATTGCAAAAGTATGGATTTGTTTAAATTAAATTATTGAACAACGAAATTAATTTTATTACAACGAAAATGTGTTTTATTAATTAAATATTAATTATTACAGAAAGCTCCATTAAGCCGTTAATTCATATTTCCGGTAAAAAGAGCTCACTGTAATAATTATTACATTACTTTAATTAAAACATCAAATGTTTCTTCTAATTATGCTATCACAATAGCATTATTAGAAGAAACATTTTGAATCATATGTGTGCTCAGCTGATCGGCTGACCGCAAATATAATTAGCAAGTCCGCAGCACAGTGACTTCATTGTGCTGCGGACCAGCGAAGAGGACACATGGGGGTGAGTATACAGCTCTCCCCACCCGCTCCCCAGCACTGCACCCATCCCAGCAAGGAAGGGGGCTCACTTAACCCCTTCCTTGCTGGGATGGTTGCAGTCTGACATCAGTCTAGCCCCCAAGGGGTTAAGGGGGATGCAATGCATCCTCCCTTAACCCCTTGGGGGCCAGACTGTAAGCAGTGATCTGTAAAGATGCTGCATACTGTAAGGAGCACAACACCGCTCACAATGATGGGTGTTGTGCTCCTGTTTGTGTGGTTTTTGTGTGTTTCTCCCTTTCTGTTTTTCAGATATCGGTATCCAGTGGATTACGTCGGATTCGGTGGACTACGGCGATGACCAGCGGTTGTTTGTATTTTTTAAAATAAAATGGTCAATGAGGGGTGTGGGGGTGTTTTTATTTGAATTAAAAAAAATTTCACTTGCGTCTTGTCTTTATTTCTTTACTTTATAGACTTAGTAGTGGAAGCCGTCTAATAGACGGAATCCATTACTAAGTCGGGCCCTAGTGTTAGCCGGTTAAAATGGCTAACACTAACCCCCCATTATTACCCCAGTACCCAATGCCACCAGGGGTACTGTGAAGAGCCGGGTGCCAGTGGTCCCAGAGCGTCAAAATTGGCGCTCCTGGACTGGGGCGGCAGCAGGCTGGTAATATTTAGGCTGGGGAGGGCCTAAACCAATGGCTCTTCCCACCCTGGTGTTACCAGGCTGCTGTTGCTTGGTTTTTAACCCGGCTTGTTATGAAAATAGGGGGAACCCTACTCGTTTTTTTTTTTTTTAAATAAATAAATAATTTAAAAAAAACGCGTTAGTGTTAGCCATTTTATACCGGCTAACACTAAGCCCCGACTTAGTAATGGATTCCGTCTATTAGACAGCTTCCACTACTAAGTCTGTAATGCATCCTCCCTTAACCCCTTGGGTGCCACACTGTAAGCAGCGATCTGTAAAGATGCTGCATACTGTAAGGTGCACAACACCGCTCACAATGATGGGTGTTGTGCTCCGGATTGTGTGTTTTTTGTGTGTTTTTTCCTTTTTGTTTTTCAGATATCGGTATTCAGTGGATTACGTCGGATTCGGTGGACTACGACGATGACCAGCGGTTGTTTGGATTTTTTAAAATAAAATGGTCAATGAGGGGTGTGGGGGTGTTTTTATTTGAATAAAAAAAATTTCACTTGTGTCTTGGGTTTTCAACCCGGCTGGTTATGAAAATAGGGGGAACCCTACGCGTTTTTTTAAAATTATTTATTTATTAAAAAAAAAAACGAGTAGGGTTCCCCCTATTTTCATAACCAGCCGGGTTAAAAACCAAGTGACAGCAGCCTGGTAACACCAGGGTGGGAAGAGCCATTGGTTTAGGCCCTCACCAGCCTAAATATTACCAGCCTGCTGCCGCCCCAGTCCACCAATTTTGACGCTCTGGGACCACTGGCACTCGGCTCTTCCCAGTTCCCCTGGTGGCATTGGGTACTGGGGTAATAATGGGGGTTTAGTGTTAGCCATTTTATACCGGCTAACACTAGGCCCCGACTTAGTAATGGATTCCGTCTATTAGACGGCTTCCACTACTAAGTCTATAAAGTAAAGAAATAAAGACAAGACACAAAAGAAAAAAATTTTTTATTCAAATAAAAACACCCCCACACCCCTCATTGACCATTTTATTTAAAAAAAAAAAAAATCCAAACAACCGCTGGTCATCGTTGTAGTCCACCGAATCCGACGTAATCCACAGGATACCGATATCTGAAAAACAAAAAGGGAGAAACACACAAACAGGAGCACAACACCCATCATTGTGAGCGGTGTTGTGCACCTTACAGTATGCAGCATCTTTACAGATCGCTGCTTACAGTCTGGCCCCCAAGGGGTTAAGGGAGGATGCATTGCAATCAGCTGAGCGCACATATGATTCAAAATGTTTCTTCTAATAATGCTATTGTGATAGCATAATTAGAAGAAACATTTGATGTTTTAATTAAAGTAAAGTATTAAATATTACAGTGAGCTCTTTTTACCGGGAATATGAATTAACGGCTTAATAGAGCTTCCTGTAATAATTAATATTTAATTAATAAAACACATTTTCGTTGTTCAATAATTTAATTTAAACAAATCCATACTTGTGCAATTAAATATACTGTAAAAAAATGAATATATATATAAGTATACATTTATTTATATATATATATATATATATATTTATTTTAACAGTATATTTAATTGCACAGTGATGGAATCGTTTTAATTAAATTATTGAACAACGAAAGTGACTCTATTACAACGAAAATATGTTCTATTAATTAAATATATTAACCATTAGAGGCATCTGCATTATTGCAGAGGATCGCTGACCCCGTAATGCCAATTCCTCTAATACTGTTTCCCTGCTTTCCCAGATGCATTCCAGAGGTGTTTGCATCACTTTTTAAAGATGTCTTTGATTTTATTTGTTATTGTTATTTTAACCAGATTCGTTACGAACTTTCTCAAAGTTCGGTTCGGTGACGAACGGAACTTTTTGCAAAGTTTGTAACGAATCTGGTTCATTACGGTTCGGTTCGCTCATCCCTAGTTATGACTCTGACTGTCAACTCTACTACATCTATATGAGCAGGAGAGAGCCTAAGAGAGTCTCGTCGGCGAACGTGCAAATTGAGTCTGCTCATAATCTGATCCATAAAGGTAAATCAAGACTTCCTTCTCATCTCTGACTACAAATATAAAGTTTTGGGTAGCTATCCCTGGTGTAAACAGCTATGGTATAAATTTTTTATGTATTATATAGCGTATGTACACTATATTTCTATAGCAGAATAGCAGAATTGTAGCTGGTAACCTAGACAATGAGCCGTCAACAATGGCAGGGAAAGAGCAGCATATCAGGAAAAGGAGGCAAGTTTGCTTAGTATTTAACTTGATAAGCCCTTCAAGTATAACTATTTTAGTCCAGATGGGAATGCCCCTAGCTGCTGCTGCTGCGTATTGCATTTCTGCTCACACAGTGCCTTTGCCTTGCAAACGCAGTGCATCAGTGAACCCTTTACTTCTCCACATGCAATCTAAATGCCTGCCTGTTCAGTGCACTTTCACCACTTTCACAAGCACTATGCTGTGGCATAGTAGTAAAGACTAATAGTTTTCTGTGATTGACTAGGCAACTAAGAGAGGAAGTGCATGTGTGTGTACTACTGACAAACATCTCAGTCCTGGTTCTCCTCTTCTTGAAGTGGAGAGAATGAGAAATAGCTGTGCAGCATGGAAGGGACTCAACAATAGCAATGAGACAAACTAAAATAACATTGTCAACTCTTGCAAGGGTATACATTAGTATAATTGTCATTTTAATTATACATGAGGAGTAAAAGCATTTTTGGCCATTAAAGGACTTCTATCAGCCATTTCATCTTTGCAGATTCCTCACTAACACATATATAAAAGTAAACCCATCATGATAGAGCTGAAAAGGAATTATAGCAAATGTACCATCAGGTACATTCACTTTAAGTTTTGCCCACGTATAAAACGGCGCCAACCCGGGGTAGTAGTTCTATTCACTAGTAGCGGGCCAAGGCTAAAGCACTACAGGCCGGCCTGCCCACCCCCAGTGGCAGAAACCCCGCCGCTCTATGACGCGGCTCCATTGATTCTAATAGCTACATCATAGAGGGGTGGGGGTTTTCGCCTCCAGTGCTTCAGCCCTGGCCCGGCACCCGTGAATAGCACGGCGCCGTACACAGGAACTGGACCGCAGTTCGAAAGAAGGACCGCGGAAACGGCTTTCCCACGCCGATGCCATTCTATACATGGGCAATACTTAAAGAGAATGTACCTGATGGTATAACACTAGTGTTATAAATGAGAAATTGTAAGTGGATTTTGCCTTGGTACTCAAAAGCTTGAGGTCTTAAATGGTAATCTGCACATTTCTTATACAAGTACAACAGGCCACAGCTAGAAGAGTTATTACAGGCATAGACGACTGTTTACAAACTCTTGCCCTGGAAATTAAATGTTTCCTTCATTCAGGCTTAAAGTCAATGATGATGTAGTTTATTAGAGCAGAGCCTTTTATTGTGCAGTTAATAACAAGTGATATTTATAGTCTTTACTAAAGCAGTCAATGAATACAATCCTTCACGTGAGCCTGTGTGGCATTTTTAAACTGTATGTCATAAGACCATGTGTGCAAATTGAGAGGTATCCTAAGTTATCATATGACAAAGAAATGAAAGGGCTATTTTTATAATATTGGACAGTAAACGCAAGTAAAGACGTAAGTAGGTTATATATAGCGATGATATTCCACAGTGAAAGGTTGGGCTATAGCTAATACATAGCACTAATGATTTGCTATGCGAAACATAGCCAATATCATATTTCTTTCCATATAATTACAACTATACTACATCATAGCTGAATGACGCTAAGCGAATATAATTGATCCTTGCTTTGGTACAATGTATTTGTACTAATATGGATTGGAAAATAGAAGATGCATTTCTCAGGGCCATCTCAAATAGAAAAAAAAAATATTTCTAGTGGTCAATGATAAATAAATCATGTCAAGATGAATCACTGTTAGACCAGGCCTTCATGGCACATTTAGAGATTTTTGCTTGGTAGGTGCAGATTTAAAGGCTAAAAATTTGTATTTTGGGGTATTCAAATAATCTTTTTGTATTTGTACAAAATTTGTATCTACTTTTTTATTTTTAATATTGTGCCTCCAAGATATCATAATTGAGATTGGATAGGGAATTTTAGATCTATAAAATATTTTTTTATTGCTGATTTCCCTTGTACTGGGGTGACATGTCATTCCCAGTTAAAGGGGAACACAGTCCCCGACAGCAGAGTATTGTGTTAAAGGGGTAATTCAGCAAAAATTATTTTTCAGAAAGTTCTATAGATTTATAATTTACCTCTATTTAAAAATCTCAAGTCTTTCCGTACTTATCAGCTGCTGTTTGTCTTAAAAGAAATGTTGTTGTTGTTGTTGTTTTCTTTTTCTTTTTCAGGCTCACACCGTGCTCTCTGCTGCCATCTCTGTCCGAGACAGGAACTTTCAAGAGGAGGAGACATTTTCAATGGGGATTTGCTACTGCTCTGGGCAGTTCCTGTCTTGGACATAGGTGGCAGGGGAGAGCACTGTGCCAGACTGAAAAGAAAACAACATTTCCTGCAGGACATACAGCAGCTAAGAAGTATGGGAAGACTTGAATTTTTATTACAAATCTATATAACTTTCTGAAATTGGTTAATTTGAAAGAAAAGGAGTTTTGCTGGATAACCCCTTTAAGGCTGTCAGCCACATGCAGGTTTTCTCATTTGCCACCTATCAGTCATTTTTTGGGATTGTCATAATGAATGGACTTATTAATAAAAGGGTTTTCCCACCTTTATAAAGTGACTCACTAATACATACAGTACCATCACTATGACCGATGCAGGCCTGACCTCTCTGAGTTGCCTGATATTATTGAGAATAAGGAATCTGCGCTGCTGCAAAGTTTCCAACCCATCCTTGAATATCTTTCAGGTAAAACTGAGTTTCTATATCAGCTCCGATACCAATAACAGCAGCCTTGACTGTATATAGAATACATTATACACCAAATATGTAAACAGCTATGGTACTGCCACAATACTACCTTATGTGCTTACAGGGATTTTACAATACCTTTTACAGTCTTTGCTGTTTCACTATTTCATGTGATCTGTCCATCCTAGCTCAGTCACATGCTTGTAACATGACATTTTCGAAATTAGTTTTTACAGATTTGTTTTATATATTTGTTTTTTACGGATTTGTTACTGGGGCACTGACATGACTCCATGTGACATCTAGGACATTAGACAATGTTTCATTGATGCTTGGGATGTGGATTAAAACGCCTTTTAGGTCAAGTTAATGTGACTGCAGTGAATCATAATAATGTGACTGTAATGAGTCATCATACCATATTAACGTGTTGTCCTGATAATCTAGATAGATGTAGGTTACTGTTTTTTATTGTATACTTTCCCATAGATTTATTATACTCTCACATTCGTGAATTGTAATAGTCCAGATAAATGTTATTACACTAAGATCTACTACAGAATATGAGAATTATAAAAAAAAGTCTTTGGGTCAGTGGGCCTCTTTTAGTTCCAGTGTTTTTTAGATACTAAATAAGTCAGTTACATCTTTCATCATTATGACTGAATACCGTCAATAAAGTGTTCTTTTGTAAGGTCTTATTCACAAGTCCAAAGAGCATGGACCAATGTATTTCAATGGCCTTGTTTAGTTGTACGTACATGTGTATGGGGCCACGATCCTGCAGCAAAAAAAAAAAGCACAGGTCATAGTCAGGGGTGGATTAACTTTACCATAGGCCCCGGGCTGTTTACGCATGATTTGTGCAAAATCAAGGTAAAAAAGCCACTGAAAGTATGATTGTTTGAGAGGCCTTGGACCCCAAACGGATCTATTAAAATCCACTAGTGGTCATAGTGCGGACCCGTATTTGCGGCACGGATTGCTATCTCAATGTACTGCTTTGTGAAGCACAGAGAACTACTGAGAGTCCTGTATAGCACACAAAGGGTACTAGAAAAATAATGGAGCCAAGCTCACCTGGTGTGCAAAGGATCAGTGCATCTTGGCACAGGTAAAGAATAGTACAGTACTGATCTGTACTGAATAGAGGCGCTACTACACAGTCATTACAACCCAAACTCTCATAGGTGGGCCAGGGGAACACTTTAATCGTCATACAACATAAACCCTCAGGCCTGATTTTCTATTTTAAGGAAATAGTGGGCAATGGTCTCTATTCTTACTAGGTGCACGGGAAGTCAGGGGAAGCAAAGTGATCAGTTTCAGTCTTAGCCTGTTTGTCAAGTATTGAAAATACAAAAGTCAAAGTGAAAACAGAAAACTAATACCAGAAACACATCGAAGGGATCGAAAAGCCGGGAGAGGAACGCCAGAAGGGGTGGACACAGAAGATTTCATTGTACCAGAACATAATCCGGAGGCAGAAGTCAGAAACATGAGCAGGAAGTCAAAATGGATGAAGGAGTAATGCACACAGAACGCTAGCGACGAGTTCACGGGTGCCTGTCATTAGCAGACTGCTGTTTAAATCTCCTTTATTGTGGGAGCATGTGATGCTGGTGTCACCTGTGATTGGTCTGGCTCACTGACTCTTCTATTTTCTAAATGACACCACTGGTATAGGAGCCGTTCATCAAGGAAACCGTGTCACATTCCCATCAGTGCCGTCCCTTAACTAAATACACTGCAGGAGCGCAATTCCTGACCACACCACTGGATTAACCTCTTGTACTGTGCTTTGGAAGTATTGTTCCTAAAACACACAGAGTCAGACTATTCACTTTTACTTGTACAGTAGATCTACTCCTAGTCACAACAGCGCTTTTTCTGAATAGGCTCCTCCCCTTCCCCCGAGTACCTTTTCTAATAATTAAAGTTCTACTCCTGGGCCTTGCTTCTCCTTAGAGCCTTAGATTATATAGGCAAGTCCAGCCATCCTTGCAGGAGGCAAGGAAGGAGACCAAGGTAACCAAGGAATCCCCTAGATTCCACAACAGAGCCTAGTGTCAAAATATTGCTGTTTTCTATTAAGTATTACAGGTTTTGTATCATATCTGTAATTTGTATAATTATAGAAAAATTAAAAGAAAAAGAAAAAAGGCTGACTATCCTCTAAGTGTAATATTTTTTTCCAGGGCAAACCAAGTTAAAACAATGAAGCCTAAATGATACCCTGGCATAGGGTAGTAGGACACCACAAAGTGTATCCAAAATGATAAAACAAGGTCTATTATGGTAAAAAAATAAACATAAAGACCAGACGGGTATCTTTGTAGGGCATACCTGATGAAGGTGTCAGTCCGACACTGAAACGTGTTTTCTTTATGTGGTTTTGTCCAGCTGTGATAAGTATTCGATTCTAAATTGTAGCTAATTCTTGAGAAAATCTGGTGTATGCCACTGACGGAGTATTTGCTTGTTGTCTGAGCTAAACTGAATTCTAATTTTGGCGTGCCAGCAAAACTGCCGTTCACTCCACAAACAACTGTGCAGAATCCTTGCTCTGGGCTCCTGCACACTGTAGCTACGACTCAGATATGTGTAAACTTCCCTGCACAGTAGCGGCCGTATCTAACCAATGGATCATGGATTCTTTACTATTTACTGACTCTTGCATTATATAACACCATTGTTTAAAAATATAATTTTAATGATGCATTAGACTCTTTGTATCTTTGTTCTTATTACATAAGGAGGAAATTGATTGTGAAAAGATGAATATATTGAAGTCGTCTAAGCTCTGGTACATCTAGAGTCCAATGTTTTCCAAATAGCTGCAGCTGCTGCAGAGAGGGCCCATTTGCAAATGAAAGGGAATTCACAGTTCCTTTGGATGACTCATTCCAAGTTTACTGGGTGGTTCACACGCTTGCCGGAACAGGAAGGCCCTCATTGTGCTCAATTGTTTTCCTGAATGCCTTTATGAACAACAGCAAAAGGAAATATTACAGTTTGGCAGAAGTCCATAAGCCTGATTGGTACTATAGAGCTGAGAATGCAAAGCAGATCTCTGCCAAGTCAAACATATCCTCACAGCTTCAGTTATTTTTGTCTGCGAGCAAAGTGAATTGCTGGCTCTCTCATTAAATGGTTGGAAAAGTGACACAAGATTACAATGATGTCTTAAGAACCACAAGTAACATACTGTTTATGCGCAAAAGCATCAAAAGGTAACTTGGAACAACCACATAGAAGAAGCAGATTACATCCCTAACCGTTTCCCGCTGTAGCCCCGCATGACCTTCCCTCAGAAGCTTCCATAGAAAATATTACAATGAAATAATCTTTTAATAGCCATTAAACTTTGTACGAATGAGAAAGGATTCATTGTAAAGCGTGAAATCTGCAGGAATCTGGTGCAAATCTGTATTCGAAGATTTTGTGGCAGATTTGTCCGTTGTGTAAAATGATGCCACATGTAAATCCCCCCTGGAATATTTCATGTAAACACTACATTTCTGGTAATAGACTACAGCAGAGCATGTACTGTACAGGCAATGAACCAGGGCAGGGAACGGATCAGTGAGGACATAGGAGGATTTGCACGTAAAAGAAATCATTTTACTTGCAACAATCTTCTGTTCCAGATTGTAAATCAAACAGTCCTGTTCAGTTGGATTTACAATCTGAAAAACATTTCCATATCTATAGACTTGTATTGGGCATGGAACTTAAGTTTTTTCCCCAGAAGGTGCTGCACAGTACATTTAGGGCCTATTACACATTACACAAAGGGATTATCGGCCGTATTTGGCAGATTATCGGCCATTACAGCTGATAATCGATTTGTGTAATAAAAGGTAACGATCAGCCGACATGCACGACTTTCAATGTCTTTCAACATGTTGAAAGATTAACAACCATAATGGCAAGAATCTGCTGCTGTCGCTCCGTGTAAACGGAGCGACGGCAGCAGACTTCCGCTATCTCCTATGGGCTCCCTGGATACTATTACGCGCGCTGACACTAAATGGGTTTGTGCGGTGTGGGGGAGGGCAGCTCCCAGCGCCCTCCGCCATCTGCCCCTCCCACACACACACACACCCACAGGGGCGTAACTACAACTATAGCAGCCATAGTGGCTGCTATGGGGCCCGCCGCATCAGGGGACCCCATGGCCTGCTCCTGCAATACACTGGGCCCCCTGAGCCGTCATCATTTGCAGCACCGGGTGGTCCTGTTGGTCTCCTGGGTTTTGCAAATGTCCCTTTTACTGCAAGCTCTCCTGACCAGAGCTAGCAGTTATGTAGTTATGACTTCACTTGACCGTTTAGTGGTCAGTCGGGGGGGGGGGGAGGGCGTGGGGGGCCCAATCAAAAGTTTGCTATGGGGCCCAGCCATTTCTAGTTACGCCCCTGCACACACCGCACAAACCCACTCAGTGTCAGCGTGTGTAATAGCACTGGCAGCGAGCAAGGAACATGGAGCAAGCAAGTGCTGCTGACCTGATAGGTTGGCACTCACTTGCTCCAGCTGGGTTTCCCTGTGTAATAGGGGCTTTAGTATGGCTTAAGGTAAAGTTGGCATTAAGTTCAGTATACTGAACTTGATTTGTACAAGCTATTTCTACAATCAGGGCCAACATTATGAAATAGCTGTTATTTGGCCTCAAAATAAAGGCCGTCCTTAAAGACGGCTATCAGACAGCCAAAGTCATGTTGACTTGGCCTTACAGTTTTGTTTCTTACTATTCAATGATATGAAAAATGATGGCGCTAAATCAATCATAGCCCATACATTTCTTATTGCAGCATTGTATACATCCACTTTCCATTGCTGATACTTGACCTTAGTATCTTAGCTTCAACCCTTTGCACATTATGAGAAAAGTAAAGTTTATTTGTGAGGAATTTAAAGTATACTTGTTGTTCTCTGTCAGCCTGTGGACAGGCAGAGCCATTGGCTTGTCCCTGGGTAGTGACATCGCAATAGAGCTGTCAGGAGTTGACACACGAGTGTCATAACATGAACAGGCTTGCATGACAGGTTTGGATTCCATATGTGTCATCTAAGTACTTCTTAATTGTAGGCCAAGCTTCTTCATGTGCTGCATCAAGGAGGTCAATGGTGGCAGATGTGCGTCAGTGGCTGAAGAGCAGTGTGACATTTCACTTCATCATTTCCCTCATACATTGGGAGACATGTTTAAGTATACTGTATGTCACATGACTGAGCTGGTTTATTTTTTAAACATGTTGTGTGACATTTACTTCACAATGACCTTAGTGTTGTCAGATGCACTGTTTAAGCCAGTGCACAGTCTGTAACATCCTTAGGACAGCTCTGAGATAATGGCCTTTTCCATAGCTGGGGACAACTAATGATAATGATCCCATAAGCTGATGTCCCTCTGTCCCCTGACGCTGTCAGAATCTTGTGACAGCGGCAGGGGAGAGAGGGGAGGGGGCAGAGCTCCTGGCAGAGCTTGCGGCAGAGCGTACAGCCGCACGCCTTGTCTTCCCTCCCCCCCGCCGGCCTCCGTAGCCAGGAAACCGGAAGCCTGAGGCTTCCGGTTTCCATGGCTACCATCGGGGCCCTGCGATCACTTTGCAGAGCCCCGATGGACACCGAACAGAGAATTCTCAGTCAGGAGCCCTACAGATGCTGCGGTCATGCAGACCGCAGTATCTATTGGGCTAACTCTCAGCACCAGAGCGCGGCTCTGATGCTGAGAGTTGCAGCGGGTCCCCAGCTATCACTGATAGCCAGGACCCACCGCGGATGACACAGGTGCAGCTTCTATGCCTGTGTCATCCTGTAAGAGAAACACATCGCTGATCTCAGGGAGACCAGCCAAACGACAACACCGCCAGCTGCTAGTGAAAGCGCTCAAAGCAGTGAAGTCCTAGGTGCATTGCCCCCTGGGAAACATGAATATGCAAAAGAAGAGCCCGTAGAGCCTCATCAAAGAGTCTCAAAACACAGGACTTGCCAGACACCCCTCCGGGAAGGACCCAGCTAAGGGGTGGCTCCTGTAGGGAAACCACCAAACCCACCATATTATGTGGCCCTATAAGTCAATGTAATGACAAGGAAAAAAACAAGGCCAGGTAACCATCCACATACAGCTGTTTCGGGGGAGTTGCCCCTCATCAATGTGAAGCAGGATTCTGGTTAGATGGGAGCAATGCCTAGTAGAGCCCCCTGGGCCCCCCTTGCATTGCCCCCTGGGAAACATGAATATGCAAAAGAAGAGCCCGTGGAGCCTCAAAGAGTCTCAAAACACAGGACTAGCCAGATATCCCTCCGGGAAGGACCCAGCCAAGGGGTGGCTCCTGTAAGAAAACCACCAAGACCACCATATTAAGTGGCCCTATAAGTCAATGTAATGACAAGGGATAAACCAAGGCCAGGTAACCATCCACATACAGCAGTTTTGGGGTGTTGCCTCTCATCATTGTGGAGCAGGATTCTGGCTAGGTGGGAGGAATGCCTAGTAGAGCCATAAGAGAAACACATCGCTGATCTCAGGGAGACCAGCCAAACGACAACACCGACTGCTGCTAGTGAAAGCACTCAAAGCAGTGAAGTCCTAGGTGCATTGCCCCCTGGAAAACATGAATATGCAAAAGAAGAGCCCGTGGAGCCTCATCAAAGAGTCTCAAAACACAGGACTAGCCAGATACCCCTCCGGGAAGGACCCAGCCAAGGGGTGGCTCCTGTAGGGAAACCACCAAACCCACCATATTATGTGGCCCTATAAGTCAATGTAATGACAAGGAAAAAAACAAGGCCAGGTAACCATCCACATACAGCTGTTTCGGGGGAGTTGCCCCTCATCAATGTGAAGCAGGATTCTGGTTAGATGGGAGCAATGCCTAGTAGAGCCCCCTGGGCCCCCCTTGCATTGCCCCCTGGGAAACATGAATATGCAAAAGAAGAGCCCGTGGAGCCTCATCAAAGAGTCTCAAAACAGAGGACTAGCCAGATGTTTCCCTTGTCATTACATTGACTTATAGGGCCACATAATATGGTGGTTTTGGTGGTTTTCTTACAGGAGCCACCCCTTGGCTGGGTCCTTCCCGGAGGGATATCTGGCCAGTCCTGTGTTTTGAGACTCTTTGATGAGGCTCCACGGGCTCTTCTTTTGCATATTCATGTTTCCCAGGGGGCAATGCACCTAGGACTTCACTGCTTTTAGCGCTTTCACTAGCAGCTAGCGGTGTTGTCGTTTGGCTACCGCACTTGCCGTCTCTTAGAGACTCTTTAAAGGATTGAAAGAGTATTTGTTCAAATTCCGTGGCCTCTTAAGAAGACTGTATTGTTCTCTTTGTCCTCACTGTCATGCTCTGACGTCACACTACGTCTGCGTAGGAGCGGGACTGGTTGCCGGGGGCCCGCTGATCACGCCCTCGCCAACAAGCCAGCTGTTTTATTTTATTTTTTCGTCTAGCCGTGGCCGGGGCCTCACCACCCCCGGTTGAGAGGCATCAGGTGTACCCTTAATGTTGACTGACAGCTGTCCTAGCCAGTTAGCTGTTAGCACCCGGGTTCGTGTCCACTAAATATCCCAGCCCCTGGACACACTCCAATTTTTGGGTGGGCTCACTTGCTTCCTCACTTCCTCACTTGCTTCCCAAGTTTGGAGTTTTTTTTAAAGAAAGTGCGGTTGACTGACGGACTGTAGTGTGCAACATGTGCCACGCCAGGATCGGCAGGGGAGCCACCACTACCAGCCTAACCACTACCAGCA
This sequence comes from Dendropsophus ebraccatus, assembly GCF_027789765.1. Taxonomy (NCBI): domain Eukaryota; kingdom Metazoa; phylum Chordata; class Amphibia; order Anura; family Hylidae; genus Dendropsophus; species Dendropsophus ebraccatus. The sequence goes on from NC_091459.1 coordinate 99,564,661, forward strand.
TGCGCAGGCATATGAGTGCTAAACACCCCACTCAGTGGAACCAAGGCGGTTCAGTGACTGCAAGTCGCACCCCTGCTCCTTCCCCTGTGTCACCTGCCGGCTCTGTCAGTCCCCCCGCCCAGGCCCCAGGCCTCAGGCACGAGCGCCTCCCGCCCTACACGTACCTCTTCACCACCACTATGCTCCAGACCCTCCAGCAAGGTATCCAAGTGCAGCGTTCAACTGTTCCTGCAGCAGACCTTTGAACGGACGTGCAAATACACTGCCACTCACCCGTAAGCACAAGCCCTAAATGTGCACATAGGCAAACTGCTGAGCTTGGAGATGCTGCCCTATGGGCTGGTAGAGCCAGAGGCTTTTAGGAACATCATGGCGGTGGCTGTCTCTCGGTACTCTGTCCCCAGCCGCCACTACTTTTCACGGTGTGTCGTCCCAGCCCTACACCAGTTGTTGAGCGTGTATGGCCTGAAGAGGAGGAATTGGTGGAGGAGGAGGAGGAAATTGAGGCTAGTGAGGAGAGGGAGTTCTTGCGTGTTGGGACCTTGGCGCACATGTCTGACGTTATGTTATGCTGTCATTCCCGTGACCCTTGGGTTAAAAAAATTTTTGACAACACAGATTACTGGGTGTTCACCCTCCTGGACCCTGGGTACAAACAGAACTTTTGAGAGTGAATCAATATCAACAGGCCCTGGTGCAGAAGCTGAAAATGTACTTCCCATCTGACACCACTAGCGCCAGAGGACGTAGTTCTGTGGGCCAAAGAGCGGGGGAGAGGAGCAGTGGAGCAGGCAGCTTGTCAAGGGGCAGGGGAACACTCTCCAAGGCCTTTGACAGTTTCATGGCACCCCAGCAAGACTATGTTAACCGTCCCCAGTCTAGATAGAATAGGGTCTGGCCTAATTATTGGGAGGCTCAATTGCTTCCTCACTCACTTCTAATGGTTCTCTGTGTCCTCACTGCCATGCTCTGACGTCACACTACGTCTGTGGAGGAGCGGGACTGGTTGCCGGGGGCCCGCCGATCGCTCCCCCGCCAACCAGAGAGAGCTGCTTTATTTTAGTTTTTTTTGTCTAGCCGTGGCCGGGGCCTCACCACCTCCGGTCGAGAGTCATCAGGTGCACCCTTTGATTCGGGACTGACAGCTGGCCTAGCCAGTTAGCTGTCAGCACCCGGGTTCGTGTGTAATTAGCAGTGAGCTTGGTTGCGTGTGGCAAGGGGTGGAACCTGGTGGCGGCTCTGCAACTCGGAAGCCTCACGCATGTACCATGCCTGGCCCACGTCTTCAACCTAATGTTGCTGCGGTTCCTTAAAACTTACCCCAATGTGGCTGACTTGCTCAACAAGGTGCACCGCATCTGTGTTCATTTCCGCAAGTCAACCAGTTAAACTAACCCCAACTGCTACAGTCCAATTCAAAGTCAAATTCAAACTAAAAACAACGGTGGGAGAGAAGTGGGGAGTCACATGATGCAGGGAATCTTACCCCAACTGCTACAGTCAAATTCAAAGTAAAATTCAATTTACCTTCCTTGTCTTCTCCATTTCTAACTATATTATCTGTGGATGTCCTCTTATCTTATGGGTGTCCTCTGCCGTTCTTTCACCAGTACCTTCAGCCTTTTTTCGATGTTGTAGCCGTTTTTAAGGCAGGATTGACTACTGGTGTGCCTGCCTTTGCCTCCATGTTGGCTACTGCTGGGCCTTAACTGGCATCCATGTTGACTACTGCTGACTATTGGTGTGCCTGCCCTTGCCTCCATGTTGGCTACTGCTTGGCCTTAACTGGCATCCATGTTGACTACTGGTGTCCCAGCCCTTGCCTCCATGTTGGCTACTGCTGGGCCTTAACTGGCATCCATGTTGACTACTGCTGACTACTGCTGTGCCTGCCCTTGCCTCCATGTTGGCTACTGCTAATCCTGCCTGGCCTCCATGTTGGTTACTGTTGCTCTTGCCTGGCCTCCATGTTGGCTACTGCTGCTCCCGGCAGTTCTCTGTGTGTTCAATGCCATGCAGTGTTTGGCCTAATTTTGGGGAGGCTCACTTGCTTCCTCACTCACTTTTAATGGTTTTCTGTGTGCTCACTGCCATGCTAGCTCTGGTATAATTTTTGGAAGGCTGACTGGCTACCACTTCTACCTTGTTCACTCTGTCCTCACCGCTATGCTGTGTCAGGCTGAATTTTTGGGTGGTTCATGATATGGTACCTCTGTTTTAATGATTCCCTGTGTTCTCACTGCCATGCTGTGTCAGGCTCAGTTTTTGGGTGGTCCCTATGCCTACCTCTGTTTTAACCAGGCTGTTGCACAGAATTAGGCATAATGGTGCCATTAGGCAGCCTCAGAGGCATGCATACATGCTGCATCTGCTGTTTCCTGTCCATTTCCGTTATGTTTCCATCAATTTCTGAGGTTGACAGGTTTTCACACGACCTTCTCTCTACCTGCAAAAAAGCTCAAGTCTCTCACTGACTTCAATGGGGTTTGTTACTCGAAACGAGCACTCGAGTATCGGGAAATACTCGTCTCGAGTAACGAGCACCCGAGCATTTTAGTTCTCGCTCATCACTAGTCATCAGGCATGTCAAAAGTTATTGATCACAAAAGGTTGCTGAGACCTGCAGTGATCAAGAGATATAGCTAGGCAGAGAATGTGTCAGTAGTGCAATATATTCCCTGGCTGTATCTTCTGATTGACTAATTCCAACAATTTAAGTCTATGAGGTAGGGATGAGCGAACTGAACCGGTACGAACTGGATTCGTTACGCACTTTGCAAAAAGTTCGGTTCGGTACCGAACCGAACTTTGAGAAAGTTTGTTACGAATCTGGGAAAAACAACGATGACGCAAAATTGTACTTTTTTCACAGAATAGACCAGGATACAAAGGATTATTATTCCTATAATCACTTGTATCCTGGTTTTCTGTGAATATCAAGATGTCACCACTGTTAGGGTGAGACCTTAAATTAGTCTCCTCAGATATACATGGGTGCTGCCTAATCAAAAATGTAATGTGACAGCTGTCTGTGAGTATTAACCAAGACACATGAAAGCAACTTCAATTTTCAAGCTTATCGAATTTATTAAGTGAAAATCAGTTCATAGCTTTAAAATCAGGTTAAAAAAAATAGAAGAACCCTGTTTAGCTGCAAGTCCAAAAAAGTCCAAAAAAAAGTCCCATCACTCTCCCAGAAACAAAAAAAAAGTCCATAAAAGTTCCAACACTGTCCGAGAAACAAAAGAAAAAGCCCCAAAAAAGTCCCATCACAGTCCGAGAAAAAAAAAAAGGCCCATCGGCTCTCCCATCCACTGCACAGTTGTGTAGAAAAATGTTGACGACTCATTGGGATTCTTGGTATCCAAGACCGTGCACCCCAGTGCTGATGTCTGCTCCTTTAATTATGGCCAAGGGCAGTACATGTCTGTTATCACATGTGATAAACCTCATAGTGCACAGGTTTCTTCGAACATGTCGTGCCAATTGTTGATCCCTTTTGAGGACGCGACTCTGTGAGCAGGCATCAAGGACATTATCCCACTCATCCGTATTCTGGAAAGTGCAGTAACCAACATCATCAGCGAGGATTCCCAGGCCACCACTCCAAGGCTGAACATCCTCCTGCTCCATGATTAGTCTGTTCTCAATATTACTGGCCTGAGTGCAATCAGGTGCTGCCTCCTCCTCCAATAGTCTCTTTTTAACCATACTGGGCTGTTTGCAATCAAGTGCTACTGCTTCCTCCTCCCCCTCCTCCATACTGGGTCCAATACAGTGCTATTACTGCTGCTGGTTCCTGTCCTGGTTCCTGTCCTGGTTCTTGTTTTATGATATACCAATTGTCTTCTATAGTTTTCTTAATTATGTTCACTAGTGTAGAGTATTTAAATGTAAATGCAAAGTTTGGTTCACTCTACATTTTTTTAGATTTGTTACTTTTTTTTAAAAATAAAAGATATTTTTGTTTGTTTTTTGTGAAATGCCCTGCCGGCTTTTTTTGTAGTTCATCTTTTGGACACCCTCTAGCGGACAATTTTTCTATGAGTTCATCTGCTTTCTGTAGTTATGTGGTGTCATCACTATTAATACGGCTCAGTCGCAAGAACTGTCTGTAAGGGACAGCTAATTTACTATGGGCAGGATCCTCAGAGGATAAACTGACTGAAGTCAGTAAATTCAGACTGAAAGTGAGATTAAGCCAGTTCACTCATTTTCAATGCATTCTTCAATAAACAGTGTCTTCCATTTATATAGTACATAACCCTTCACAGAAAATGAGGCTTGACAGTCTTAAGGCTAAAGATCCATTCTTGTATCAACTGTTGCAAAATAAAGAATAAATACAAATATTTACCTTATTTTCCCATACATGAAAGTATGCAGCATTTACAATAGCCGTCCAATCTGACCAGAGTATACACCGATTGGATATCTCCTCTCAGCTCCTTCCTGTAACCTTAAGCTCCCCGGTCTTACTTACTGGCATCACCCATAGCTATCAAAATACAGCAATTAATCAAAGAAAATGAAAGCGAGTGCATAGCATGTTATTAGCCACAACAGCTGTTGTCACATACATTTCATAAGCAGCAGCATACTTATGACATTTTACTTACATTACATTAGCAATCTCCAAATCAGACCATCAACTACAGAAAATGGATCCTTGAGCAAGCCGATGACAGAACACACATAAATCTCTCTTCTCTTTTCAATCTCAGCATGTTTACCAACTTAATAATACACTGCAGCTTTATGAGGCCTGTACAGATTTTCATTAGAATTAGTTACATTTATTTTGCGTATGGAAATTCATTCATTAGATGACATAATTATATGCTATTCTGCAGTATGTTGCCTCATGTAATAGTTCTGTGCAGAAAGCCTATGCCATATCATTGACCTTTAGATTACGGTATTATCCTCTAGAAGCGTGCAATGCAAAACCCCACATTGTTTCCAAAGCCCCCGAACCTTACATTTACTAAAGAGACATGAAAGTAGAATGTGGGATCACAGATGTGTATGAGTGCCATTTTACCAATCTGTTCAACAAGAATGCCTCATATGGCCTGGTGCATGAGCCCAATAGCAAAGTAAAAGGGCTGTCATGGTGTCGCTTTAAAGCTTGTGGGATCAATAGCGGCAACATGGGCCTAATAAAGTCTCTTTAGCTGAGCTGATGTGTTGTGTGAAAAAATAATAACTGATCTCTCTTTTTAGAGTACTGCCTATTTCTATATATCTTGGTTCATAGTGTGCACACTATGTAAGAGTCTCTGAAAAGATCATCCTGGCCGATACTGCAGTACCGGCCAGATGATCTTTTTGGCCGCAGCGTTCTAAAGCAGGCGTATCTGTGCGCGCCCGCAACAGAACACCCCACAGCACACTATGAAGCAAGCGGCCAGAGCCGCTCGCTCCACTGTGTGCACTGAGATGGTTTTCTACAGCCGCTATTCAATGAATGTCAGTTGTTTGTGGCGCCGCAAGTGATCCCGGACGGAGTGTATACTATGCATATACGCTCCAGCCAGGATCCCATAGACGGAGAGGTAACGTATATTTCCATAATACGAAAATATACGTAGTGTGAACATACTGTATTTTGCTCTTCAAAAACCTTTTATGGCCAAGAGGACCTAATTACTTAATCAACCCAAAAAGGACAGCTGGTTTAAATTTTTATTTTCCTCCATTACGTAAGGTCTATACAGTGTAATGCCATCATGCATGGTGGTTTATGGCTTTGCTGGTGTTTGAAGTGGGCTCATTGTTTGCACAGGAGCATTCATGTACAACTCATCACATGGGATATAACATAAACTGGCCCTAGTTATGATCACCAGCATGGACAATTATGATAATTGCAGACATATCCTAACCTTTAAATTTTGTTAATTTGAAAGGCATAAACTAGTGTCAAATTTAAAGTAAATCTGTCACCCCCTGACTGCCTACAGAATTGGCTGCACAGCAGGATAGCTAGCAGTAATAGAATTCAGGGCATACCTTTGTACATCCCTCCTACATACTACTATATCTCCTTCCTCATCCCCATCTACCGCCCTACACATGCTTTATGCTCTGCTAATAACCTACGCCTAACATGCTCCTTAAAGGAGAAGTCCGGCAAAAAATTTTATTGAAGTATTGTATTGCCCCCCAAAAGATATACATATCACCAATATAAACTTATTAAGGGAAATGCTTATAAAGGGCCTTTTTCCCTGCACTTTCTACTGCATCAAGGCATCACTTCCTGGATAAAATGGTGATGTCACGACCCGACTCCCAGAGCTGTGCGGGCTGTGGCTGCTGGAGAGGATGATGGCAGAGGGACACTGAGGGACACAGGGCACTGGAGGGACACTGAGGGACACTGGTTACAATTGTGGCTGAATTTATGGATACATGTGACCCAGACTTTTCCCAGTTTCAACCCCTCCTGTTCCATGACTAAAGCAATTACAGAACTCTTTTTAGTGGAATGGTATCATGTCATTTAAGACTCTGCTGCTGCTGGCTCAGGACAACTAATTACACCAGCAATAACACTTTTTTTTCTTTTTTTATTACATGCTTGATTGTTTTAGGCCCCCTTCACACGTCCGTGTCAGTTTTTACTGTCAGGAAATCCTGATCAGGAGGCCTTAAATGTCATCAGGATAGTATCAGGATTTCCTGACAGTAATCCGTTTTTACCTTCAGGAAACCATCAGGAAACCATCAGGAAAAACCTTCAGGATTTCCTGATGGAAGAAGTAAAAATAGGACATGATGGGAGATGTAGTTCTGCAAACTGGATGTCCACAGCTTGCGGAAGTACAACTCCCATCATGCCCGGCTGACAGGTCATGATGGGAGTTGTACTTCTGCAGCCTGTGGCCATCCAGGTTGCAGAAGTACAACTCCCATCATGACCTGTCAGCAGGGCATGATGGGGGTTATACTTCTGCAAGCTGTGACCATCCAGTTTGCAGAACTACATCTCCCATCATGACCTGTCAGATGGGCATGATGGGAGTTGTACTTCTGCAGCCTGTGGCCATCTAGGTTGCAGAAGTATAACCCCCAACATGCCCTGCTGACAGGACATGGTGGGAGTTTTACGTCTTTGGGGGGGGGGGGAGGAGAGCGAGAGCAGTGATCTCACCTGTCCTGGTCTTCTGCTGGGCTGCTGGGTGAGCGATCGGGCGAGCGACAAGGCGGGCGGCCGAGATTCGGGGGCCGCCGATGCTGGCGGTTGGGGGCGGTCCGGTAGGGGGGGGTGTCGGGGGGTCGTCAACCTGAAGTCCGGGGGGGGGGGGGTTTCCGTCGGTTGTCGCCAAGCGAGGGGGCCGGGCGGGGGCCGCCAACCTGAGGGCAGGTGCGGCGGCAGCAGCAGGACCCGGTGCACTCCAGGACGCGCGGCACCAGGGAGCAGGAGGACGGAAGAGTCGGGTGCAGGGTGAGTTGTGGGGGAGAGGGGTATAGGCGGTGGGGGGTGAGAAGGCAATCCGGAATCACGGCCACTTTCCTGATGTACATCAGGAAAGTGCCCGTGATTCCGGCGCTCCCATAGACTTCTATGGGGGCGTCCGGGCCGGAATTCCGGACAAAAATAGGACATGTCCTATTTTTTCCGGATCATTTTTCCGGAACGGACGCCCTTCCGGAGAAATCCGGAAGGGTGTCCGTGCCTAATTAAAGTGTATGGGTCCGGAAAACCGTCCGGATTTCCTGATAGGAAATCCGGGTGGTTTTTCCGGACGTGTGAAGGGGGCCTTACTGATCTTGAACACATTTAAAACTTTAGAAGACAATTTTCTTTTAAGAGGAAGGTGTATTTCATTATATTCACTATGAGACAACTGGAATGTAACACAGAGATAATGGAACAGTTACCCCATAACATACTCCTGTCTACTCCTGATGAAGTTATAGGAACATAACGGAATGGGTGGGGCTTAGGTTGTATTGTACCAGGATGTTTGCACGTTATATAGTAGGACATTATGTTATGGCACGTAGCACTTTTTAATGAATTTTTCGACATTTTTCGAGTCTTGTAATTTTGTAATTCTTTTCATGCTGCAGTGCTTTTCTACCTATTGCATTTACATGTTTGCTGCATAGGTTATCTAATTGCCTTCTCTTGGTACTATGGTGTTACCCTAATAATTGAAGGAGTTATCTGTTTGTGTACTTGACCCTTTTTTTAAGTGGTTTTAAAAGGATAGTGCGGCAGTAAAGAATTATTTACAGAATAACACACATTACAAAGTTATACAACTTTGTAATGTATGTTATGTCTGTGAATGGCCCCCTTCCCCGTGCCCCACCACCCCCACCCATGTACCCGGAAGTGTGGTGCGCTATACATACCTGTCACGTGCCGACACCCATCTCCGATCTTCATTCAGTGACGTCTTCTTCGGCCGGCCGCCCTCTGCAGCGTCATCCGATGCTCAGCCGCGATTGGCTGAGCATAACTGTGCTCAGCCAATCGCGACTGAGCAGCTGATGACGCGGCCTTTTTCTATTACTTCATTTAGTACATGTTGAGGTGCACCACTTCTTTGTTGTTCAGCTGTGCCACCATGCTCTCTCTTTTGGACAGCCACAGGTTCGCTCAACACTATTGGGGAGGTTAAAAAAAATTGCTTCTGTTTAGATTTTTTTGTTACATACATGTTATGGCAACCCCCTGGTGTTCTTTTAATTCCTCTCCGAACATCCACATAATACAGTAGAGTCACAATATGACCACTTCCTACTTTTGATATCGATAGTGGGTAGTTCATGATGGAAGTAACCTGTTGCTGTTATAGGTAAAATGGGTGATTTTTTTTGGGCCCCATTATTGGAAGTTATCCAGGACTGGATCCAGCCTTTCCCAGCAGTCATTTAAATGGAAGCAGGCTTATAAGGAGACTGCAGAGATAACAAAGTGATTCGCTTCGTTATTACTATAAACTCTCTTATCTCTAATTTTAATGAATTATGGGACAACCCCTTTAAACGTTTTTGGACCTTACAATGACGTTGGCTACCTATAATCTACCTTTCTCTAATGTTAGAAAACTGATTGCCAATGTTGACAGGAGAGTGATCCAAACATAAGAATACAGAGATACTAATGGCACCTCACCCTGACACCGTAGTGTTCTCAAGATCCCTTTTATCACAAAAAAATACACAGGGGGTCCAGTTACAGATTTTGTGTTACAAATAAAGTTGTGGATCTGCTGTACCACTGCTAGCAATGGCATAAGCCCTACCAAGGAATGGAGTCTAAGGGGCCGCTGATCTTCACCAGCACCCACTGCGAGGTGGGATCGACTTGCGGCAAGCGACCCCCAGGTCACTTTCCCTGGCATGGCTTGCTAGCAGCGGTAGGCGAGGTGCGTCTGGAAACGCGTAGGCAGGAAGGCTGGAACACAGCAGCACTCACGGCAGAAACCGGGTTTGGTGCACATTACTAATTAGGGACGTACTGTCTCTAAAAACACACCGCAGAGAGACTGGAGAGACTGGAGAGAGCAGAGAGAAAGCAGGAGACTGAAGCCAGGAGATGTAAGATGGCCGGAAAGGGGGGGGGGCTGAAGAGAAGGTGGTGCTAGGTCCCTGCACATGTGCTCCGCGTGCGCCGGAGAAGACAGGTGCAGAGAGCGGGTGTGGGTGCGGTGGCGCCAGAGCAAGGGACGCCCGCCACGACTGTTACATATTGCACTGGGGTCCAGTAACATTACATATTATGGGTTAAGCTACCCATATTCTACAGGAGGACAGTAATTGCCCGGTTGTAAGGCACAGTTGTAAGGCACTTTTTCTTTATATCTATAACTATATATATATAGTTTTTGTTTTTTTTTCCTTTATTGTGCTCTTATCGCTTTGATTTTTAACATAAATTGCAAATTCTATTCTTGGGCCACATTCACACAATGTACGACACTGGCCATTCTGTGACTCGGCCGTGTCACAGAATGACCGGTGTCAGTGAAGTTTATCCCGGCCAGAACTGCAGCACCGGCTGGCTAAACTTAATTTTTATTCAACTAGGATGCCGGCGCATCCGTTTGCACTGGCATCCCAATTGCACACAATGGAAAGTGTGGGCAGAGCCGCACGCTCCATTGTGTGGACTGTCAGTTCTGTGCAGCTGCTATTCAATGAATAGCGGACGCACAAAACTGAGATGCCAGTTTTGTTGCAGCCACTTACAATCCCGGCCGGAGCTTATACTATGTGTATAAGCTCCGGACGGGATTCCATTGTATGCAGCACAATGTAAATTATCCATTAATCACGGCTGTTGTTGCAAATTGCAACAACGGCCGTGATTAATTGATTATTTACATTGTGTGAACGTAGCCTTATAAAACTGTAAAATATCTTTTTTTTTCAGCAATGTCAAGGGCAGTACCCAATGTCAAGGGCAGTACCCAGTTTATTCCAAACTTCCATCCATCTACCCAGTAAAGCTTGCCTTTAAATGACAATGACTTTAGCATTAAGTGATATTTGGTATGAAATTGCATAATACCAATGTAATCTTCTATTCATCTAGCACAAAACCAGCAGAGGAAAAGGCAAACAGGTCTCAAATTGTTTGTGGAAATAAGAGCACACATACAGATCTATACATGGCCTGTTGTCAGACAGACTAGTTATTTGTGATCTGGAAATCATTCTCTTTGATGTATAAGGAAATAATTCAAATGACTATGTTTTTCAAGTCAGGATGTTTTTTGAATACATCTCATTGAGCTTACAAGGCACGCAGGCTGTGAGGATGGAACCACATGCTCTGGCAAAATGTGACTAGCACAAATAGGACAATATTAAGATTCCTGGCCAGAGAGCAAAGGGAGTTCACGAGATTCCTGCAAAAATACAGATGACTTGGAATAACCATTATTGCAGTGTTGTCTGTCCTAGAAATGGAAATATTTAAGAACTGTATTCAAATCTGCAAATATTATCTAGCTGCTTATCCATTTCGTTTCTTCATTTTTATTTTTTTTATTCTTAAAGTGAATGTCCATCTTGGAGCGCATTTTTTCTACTATAGAGCTCCAAATCCTTCGCATTGAGTTAAATTATAAAGAAAATGTAGTCAACAGAGAGAGCTTAGGAGCTTACCACAAACATTTTATACACTGAACTCAATAATAAAACAGTGTGCACTAAACTTTTATAATCTCTCTGCCAGTGTAGAATTCATCATCCTACCACATCATTGTCACAGTTATTGCATAGGGCACATTTCTGATCAGATCTCATAATACCACGATCCAATATTCACATAGTAGGGGTCAGTTCACACTAAGGAATCGGCGTTGAAATTCCGAGTGGAATCCCCATTGCGGACTCCACTAGGAATTCCACCTGCCTCAGCGCCTCAGTGTAAGGCCCCGTTCCCACTGAGCAAAGCTAGCGGAATTCCGCGACGGAATTGTCCGCCGCGGAATGCCGTTAGCCTCCCGCTCATAATGGGACTCTATGGGAGGCGCGCGCTCCTGCCCTGTCCGTGCTGAAGAATGAACATGTTCATTCTTCAGCGCGTATAGAGCAGCAGCGCGCGCCTCCCATAGAGTCCCATTATGAGCGGGAGGCTAACGGCATTCCGCGGCGGACAATTCCGTCGCGGAATTCCGCTAGCTTTGCTCAGTGGGAACGGGGCCTAAGGTATAGGGCGCCTCTGCTCTTTGTGCCTTAATGCTCAAAGAATTAAAGGGGAATACATGATGGGGATTCCGCTTGGGATTTCAGCGCCAACACCTTTGAAGTATGTTACTGGAGGTAAAACACTTTTTTAGCTATTTTCATAATTTATGTTCAGAAATTATTTCAGGCAAAAATGGTTTGCAATAGTTTGGTTGACTGATATGCAAATTGCATAATAGCATTGTTGCAGCAAAGAATATACATATATATATATAAAAATGTTGGAAAAAATTATTTAAGAATAAAAATAAAATTCTTAAAGTGTCACTGTCGTTATAACTTTCAAAATCTAAATCAACAGTAGATGTGATATAAAGCAAGTTTGCAATTTACATCCTTTATTTTTTATTGTTGTTATCATGCTGTAAAACAAAGCTAAACTTACTAGAAATCCAGATCCAGTCTCCTGAAGGCAGATTTTTGGACTTGTGCTGGTTGAAAAAAACAGACAGAACACAGGAATTCCGGCCAGTACAGAGAGTCACGGCTCAATGTGTCCATCAATCTCTGTCAGTGCTCAGATGGCCTGGGATACACAGGACTTCCTGTTTTCTTCCTGTTTCTTACTGTGTCAGAAAACAGGAAGTGCTTTTTTTTTCCATGATAACTAAAAAAAATATTAAATGTAAATTGCAAACTTACTTTATATAACATCTACTGTTGATTTAAATTTTGAAAGTTATAACGACAGTGACACTTTAACAAATGATCCAGCTGATAAATGTCAAGATATTGTATGTACACATAGCCCCACAGTAGATGATACTGCCTGGCAGCACTTAGAGATAGTACATTGAGAATTGCCCACTAAAAATAAAAGTATACAGATAAATATATTGGTCTCTCACATAATTTTGAGGGGGGTTTAGCCCATTCTTCTATACATCGTTGCTTCAGTTCATTGAGGATTTTTGGGCATGGTTTATACGCTGCCTTCTTAAGGTCCCACCACAACATTTTCATTGGGTCGAGGTCTGGATGTTCACTTGCCATTACAGCACCTTGATTCTTTTCTTTTTCAGTCATTCTATTGTAGATTTGCTAGTGCACTTGGAATCAATGATCTGTTGCCTGAACCAGTTTTGGAAAAACTTGAGCGATTGGATTGATGATGTCATATTTGGCTCTAAAATTCCTTGGTACACATAGGTCAACTCAATGACTGCAAGATGGCCAGGTCTCGTGATTCCAAAACAATCCCAAATCATCACGTCTCCACCATTGTTTGGTTTTCACCAGATGTGGTGCTGTGCATTGTGGCCAAACATCTCCACTCTGGTCACTTTTGTCCAAAGGGCACTGTTGTAGAAGTCTTGAGGCTTATTGAAATGCAACTATGCAAACTTAAAGTGCCCCTGTCGTTATAGCTTTCAAAATCTAAATCAACAGTAGATGTGAAATAAACCAAGTTTACAATTTACATTTTTGTTTTTGTTATCATGCTGTAAAAGAAAGCTGTAGTTATCTGACAAACAGGTCCAGTCTCCTGAAGGCAGATTTTTAGTCTTGTGCTGGTTGAAAAAAAGAGACTAAACACATCAAGTCTGACTTGTACAGAGAACTATACCAAACAGTCGGCACTCTGAGTCCATGGTGCTCGTGGATGCATATATTATTTCAAAGAAAATAAATTCCCGGCACTCCTACAGCACTTAACTTGCAAGGTGATTTGTTCACATAACAAGGTGCACACACATACAAGATCAGCATGAGTTTCGGCGTTACCGCCTTTCTCAACTGCCTAATACACACCGAAACGCGTCCTGATCTTGTATGTGTGTGCACCTCGTTATGTGAATAAATCACCTTGCAAGTTAAGTGCTGGAGGAGTCCCGGGAATTAATTTTCTTTGACCTGTACAGAGAGTCACTGCTCAATGTGTTTATCAATCACATGACTGCCTTCTCTGTTAGTGCAGATGACTTAGGAAACAAAGGACTTCCTTGCATCTACTGTTGAATTATGTTTTAAAACAGGGGTGGGGAACCTTTTCCATGTCGAGGGCCGGTCGGGCATTAATAAAATCATTCGAGGGCCGCATACCGTGCGCGGCAGTTAGTAGCGGGGGTTTGCAGCACCCAGGGCAAGGCAAGGTATTGTTCGCCTAGTGCCCCTGCTATTGTAGTTAACCCCCATCAGTCATGTCCCTGGTAGCCTAGTTAACCCCCCCAGCCATGTCCCTGGTAGCCTAGTTAACCCCCATCAGGCATGTCCCTGGTAGCCTAGTTACCCCCCATCAGGCATGTCCCTGGTAGCCTAGTTAACCCCCATCAGGCATGTCCCTGGTGGCCTAGTTAACCCTTATCAGGCCTGTCCCTGGTAGCCTAGTTAATCCCCATCAGGCATGTCCCTGGTAGCCTAGTTAACCCCCATCAGGCATGTCCCTGGTAGCCTAATTAACCCACATCAGTCATGTCCCTGGTAGCCTAGTTAACCCCCCATCAGGCCTGTCCCTGGTAGCCTAGTTAACCCCCATTAGTCATGTCCCTGGTGGCCTAGTTAACCCCCAACAGTCATGTCCCTGGTGGCCTAGCTAACCCCCATCAGGCATGTCCCTGGTGGACCAGTTAACCCTCATCAGGCATGTCCCTGGTGGCCTATTTAATCCCCATCAGGCATGTCCCTGATAGCCTAGTTAACCCGCATCAGTCTTGTCCCTGGTGGACTAGTTAACCCCCATCAGGCATGTCCCTGGTAGCCTAGTTAACCCCCATCAGGCATGTCCCTGGTAGCCTAGTTAACCCCCATCAGTCTTGTCCCTGGTAGCCTAGTTACCCCCCATCAGGCATGTCCCTGGTAGCCTAGTTAACCCCCATCAGGCATGTCCCTGGTGGCCTAGTTAACCCTTATCAGGCCTGTCCCTGGTAGCCTAGTTAACCCCCATCAGGCATGTCCCTGGTAGCCTAGTTAACCCCCATCAGGCATGTCCCTGGTAGCCTAGTTAACCCCCATCAGGCATGTCCCTGGTAGCCTAATTAACCCACATCAGTCATGTCCCTGGTAGCCTAGTTAACCCCCCATCAGGCCTGTCCCTGGTAGCCTAGTTAACCCCCATTAGTCATGTCCCTGGTGGCCTAGTTAACCCCCAACAGTCATGTCCCTGGTGGCCTAGCTAACCCCCATCAGGCATGTCCCTGGTGGACCAGTTAACCCTCATCAGGCATGTCCCTGGTGGCCTATTTAATCCCCATCAGGCATATCCCTGATAGCCTAGTTAACCCTCATCAGGCCTGTCCCTGGTAGCCTAGTTAACCCCCCATCAGGCATGTCCCTGGTAGCCTAGTTAACCCCCATCAGTCATGTCCCTGGTGGCCTAGTTAACCCCCCATCAGGCCTGTCCCTGGTGGCCTAGTTAACCCCCATCAGGCCTGTCCCTGGTGGCCTAGTTACCCCCCATCAGGCATGTCCCTGGTGGCCTAGTTAACCCCCCATCAGGCCTGTCCCTGGTGGCCTAGTTAACCCCCATTAGTCATGTCCCTGGTGGCCTGGTTATCCCCCCCATCAGGCCTGTCCCTGGTGGCCTAGTTAACCCCCATTAGTCATGTCCCTGGTGGCCTGGTTATCCCCCCCATCAGGCATGTCCCTGGTGGACTAGTTAACCCCCAACAGTCATGTCCCTGGTAGCCTAGTTAACCCCCAACAGTCATGTCCCTGGTAGCCTAGTTAACCCCCAACAGTCATGTCCCTGGTGGACCAGTTAACCCCCAACAGTCATGTCCCTGGTAGCCTAGTTAACCCCCAACAGTCATGTCCCTGGTAGCCTAGTTAACCCCCCCCCCCCCCATCAGTCATGTCCCTGGTAGCCTAGTTATCCCCCCCCATCAGTCATGTCCCTGGTAGCCTAGTTATCCCCCCCCATCAGTCATGTCCCTGGTAGCCTAGTTATCCCCCCCATCAGTCATGTCCCTGGTAGCCTAGTTGTCCCCCCCCATCAGTCATGTCCCTGGTAGTCTAGTTATCCCCCCCATCAGTCATGTCCCTGGTAGCCTAGTTATCCCCCCCCATCAGTCATGTCCCTGGTAGCCTAGTTATCCCCCCCCCATCAGTCATGTCCCTGGTAGCCTATTTAACCCCCAAATAAAAAAAAATAAACATCCCACTCACCTTACCTCCGCCCAGGTCCTCTTCTCTCCCAGGTCCTCTGTGCCGGTCTTCTCCTGCAGGCGGCGCGCGATGAAATGACGTCATCGCGCGCGGCCCGCAGGAGACTGAAGACACGCGCCGCTTTGGAGGAGGAAGGAGCCGACACAGACAGCACGGCAGCTGTCACAGAGGATGCTGTGTGCGCCGGCTCCTTCCTTCCTCCAGAGCAGCGCGTGTCACAGGGGAGCCGCGGGCCGCGGGCCGCATCGGGAGGTCTCAGGGGCCGGATGCGGCCCGCGGGCCGGAGGTTCCCCACCCCTGTTTTAAAAGATATATCGACAGTGACACTTTAAGGTGGCCATGATCTTTTTAGAAAAACTAAGCTTTCCCTCTGTAACTCCTCCAAAAAAAGCCAAAGGGAGAAAACCAAAATGCAGACAAAAAGAGAAAGGAGCTGCTGCACATCTCACCTATGGCTTACACTAATGCCTCTCGGCTACATTTAAAAACCATTGGGGTTGCAGGGCCATTCTATTGCCTCCCTTCCCTGCTTAAGCTCGCTTTGCGGGGTTGGCGGTCGCTGATCAAATTATATACCAACATCCTGGCATTGGTTTTTATATGTAGCCGAGAGGCATATGTGTCATATGTGTCATATGTGCTACTTCCTCTCCATGTCCGTATTATACATTTCTCTCTTTTCTGCCAGCACTCCTCCGGGTAAGACCCATGTGACCCCAATTAACAGGATGCACCTGTGCACGCATGGCAAGTACCTCCTATTCTTCCCATTCTACCTGCAGGAGTAATGTTGAGTAGTTAGACCATGTTCACACTTGTGTTGCTTGGTGGCCACTTTCTCCGACGGCGGTGCCTGCTGGTTCTGGGGGGGGGGCTCTTGGGGTTGGGTCCTGTGACATTGGGGTGCAGGGCCAATACAGTGTGAAGTTCGTGTAGGGACTCATGTGAACCAGTGGACCTGCACGTGGTACATGAGGCAATATGGTTTGATCAAATTATATACCAACATCCTGTCGTTGGTTTTTAAATGTAGCCGAGAGGCATTAGTGAAACAGATCGCTGATCTCAGGGAGACCAGCCAAACAACAACACTGTCGGCTGCTAGTGAAAGAGCTCAAAGCAGTAAAGTCCTAGGTGCATTGCCCCCTGGGAAACATGAATATGCAAAAGAAGAGCCCGTGGAGCCTCACCAAAGAGTCTCGAAACACAGGATTAGCCAGATATCCCTCCAGGAAGGACCCAGGCAAGGGGTGGCTCCTGTAAGGAAACCACCAAAACCACCATATTAAGTGGCCCTATAAGTCAATGTAATGACAAGGGAAAAACCAAGGCTAGGTAACCATCCACATACAACTGTTTCGGGGTGTTGCCCCTCATCAGTGTGGAGCAGGATTCTGGCTAGATGGGAGCAATGCCTAGCAGAGGCATAAAAGAAACAGATCGCTGATCTCAGGGAGACCAGCCAAACTTGCCTGGGTCCTTCCCAAAGGGATATTTGGCTAGTCCTGTGTTTCGAGACTCTTTGGTGAGACTCCACGGGCTCTTCTTTTGCATATTCATGTTTCCCAAGAGGCAATGCACCTAGGACTTCACTGCTTTGAGCGCTTTCACTAGCAGCCGGCAGTGTTGTTGTTTGGCTGGTCTCCCTGAGATCAGCGATCTGTTTCTTTTATGGCTCTACTAGGCATTGCCCCCATCTAGCCAGAATCCTGCTCCGCACTGATGAGGGGCAACACCCCAAAACAGCTGTATGTGGATGGTTACCTAGCCTTGGTTTTTCTCTTGTCATTACATTGACTTATAGGGCCACTTAATATGGTGGTTTTGGTGGTTTCCTTACAGGAGCCACCCCTTGCCTGGGTCCTTCCCGGAGGGATATCTGGCTAGTCCTGTGTTTTAAGACTCTTTGGTGAGGCTCCACGGGCTCTTCTTTTGCATATTCATGTTTGCCAGGGGGCAATGCACCTAGGACTTCACTGCTTTAAGCGCTTTCACTAGCAGCTGCAGTGTTGTTGTTTGGCTGGTCTCCCTGAGATCAGCGATGTTTCTTTTATTGCTCTACTAGGCATTGCCCCCACCTAGCCAGAATTCTGCTCCACACTGATGAGGGGAAACACCCCGAAACAGCTGTATGTGGATGGTTACCTGGCCTTGGTTTTTCCCTTGTCATTACATTGACTTATAGGGCCACTTAATATGGTGGTTTTGGTGGTTTCCTTACAGGAGCCACCCCTTGCCTGGGTCCTTACCGGAGGGATATCTGGCTAGTCCTGTGTTTCGAAACTCTTTGGTGAGGCTCCACGGGCTCTTCTTTTGCATATTCATGTTTCCCAGGGGGCAATGCACCTAGGACTTCACTGCTTTGAGCTCTTTCTGTTTCAATATATTTATTGGATTTTTTAACATATTTTTAGAGACAGTTGTACACCATTAAGCAGTGCAACATAGATATCCAACAAAGAACAGGAAAATGTTACAATAAACAATAGACACAGTAAAGCAGAGAATATCGCAGGTACACACTACCGAGACATGCTATATGTATATAATTGCAAGGTAGAAATAGCAGGTTTCAGTAGGAATTATGCTATATAGGTAGCTAATAATAAGCAGGTAGGTAACTGTCCACCACGGTCAGTCGTTTTAAATGACATAACTAAATTTCGTTGTGCGTGTAACAAGAACACAGATAAGTATAAGATTATAAGTAGAAATGTAAGGTGTGATAATGCAAGCAGATGATCATTAAGGTGTGGTAAGGTGCAAAACAAGTGAGAGCTATTACTCCAGTATGATGCTGTTATGGCTGCTTAAGAAATATGGCCTCAAAAAGCTGGGTGTAATTAAACATAGAGCAGACCAAAGAAAAAGCATATGCATGGCTGCTTATATACAACTATAGATATTGTGAGATGATAGCGTTCTGTCTCTTATCACAAAAATAAGCTTCTATACGAGCTATGCAGAAATAGGTAACTACACACACGATTCTAATATATACATAGAAGAAAGAACAGCGTGTTGTACTAATAAATATTAGTCACGCAGAATGGGTGGGGCATATAGTCCGGCCAATGCCAGAGTTCAATAAGGAGGTATAGAACACCAAGGTGTAGAAGGCAACCTCCCGTCCGATAATGCCTAATATTGACCGTTGTTAGATTGCCAGGAGTTCCATAGTTGCATCCCTTCCTCCGGGCTTGAGATCCTGTAGGCAACGTCCCCTTTAAATACGATGAGATGAGTGGGAGATCGCCACTTGTATAAGACATGGTTGTCTTTTAGCATTTTTGTGAGAGCGGAAAAGGACTTGCGCCACTGTAAAGTTCCTGGAGATAAATCTGAGAACACTGATATCCGCTGGTATTCGTCTGGTAAACTCTCTGCCTTTCTAGTAGCGTCCAAGAATGCCGATTTAACATGAAGAAAATGAACGTGTACGATCACGTCTCTTGGAGTGTCCATAGGTAGATGTCTGGGTCTGGGGACCCTTCGGGCCCAATCCACAATCATTTCTTTATTGGCACATTTGGGTAAGACTGTTTTGATAAACTTTTGAATATAGGAAGGTAAGTCCGCTGATGGAATAGACTCCGGAATTCCTCGTATTTTCAAATTGTTGCGTCTAAGCTGGTCCTCCAAGATCATGGTTCTGTTTTTCAACTGGTGCATCTCCTCCTCCAGTCTCCTGCATGTATCTGATAACAAGTTATTCGAAGAGACCAGCTCTCCCATTTTTGTTTCTGTAAGTAGGACTCTGTCCTCCACCGCTCTGATAGATAAGCTGAAAGACTGAAAAATCTGGTCTATGCTGCAAAGGAGAGAGTCTCTGAAAGATAATAGTATGTTCCTGAGTGAGGAGCTGGTCAGTGGTGAATCAGGAGTCTGTAGCATGTCAAACTCCATAGGAACGCACTTAGACATGAACGCTGCTGCTATAGTTGGTAGATTAGGTGCAGGGTTCAAAGATGATGCAGACCAGATATTTTGCCAGGTAGCAGCAGCAGATGGAAGGTGATCCTGTGTATTAGAATGGGGCAGTGAGCATGAGTTGCCAGATCTGAGCTGTTCAGCACTGCTTATGAGCTGCAGGGGAGAGAGTGGTAGCTTTAGCAATAGTGTCTGGCACTAAGACAGCAACAGGGGGTCCAGCATTAGCATTTGGATGATAAGCAGAGGCAGGGGGATCTGCAGGAGAGTCCTTTGGTAGTTGAGCAGACTAAGCAGTTTTAGTTGGCTTGTTGCCAGAGATGTCATGAGTCAGTGTAAGGAGAGGGTCAGGTGTCGGCAGGACAGGCTGAGAGGCAGGAGCTGGCTTCATGCCAGAAGTAGGAAGGATACAGTCCGTCCCTGTGTGTGGGGTGCTGCATGAGGGAGCCTCTGTCTCTGATGCCAGGAGTTCAGAGAAATGTTGTGTGAGCAGGCTCTTACCAGTGTCAGGTAGCGCTCGTTTAGG
Source organism: Dendropsophus ebraccatus (assembly GCF_027789765.1). Taxonomy (NCBI): domain Eukaryota; kingdom Metazoa; phylum Chordata; class Amphibia; order Anura; family Hylidae; genus Dendropsophus; species Dendropsophus ebraccatus. The sequence continues at coordinate 99,584,939 of NC_091459.1, forward strand.
ACGGATATCAGGAAGAACTCTGTCAGTCTCTGCAGGCAGCTTCTTCCTGTCTGGGCCGGCGCCATCTTGTTTCCTCACATGGGGATGCCATATTACTTTCTGTATCCTCTGTGGTTGTGATAATCGGCGATGCATGGTGCCAGGACCTGCTCTAGGTGGTCACCGATGTAAAATGCCCGGAGAGATAAGCCAGAGATATAGAAAGAGGGTCTTAGTTGCTGTTATAAGCAGGGTCAGACAGGAGCTCAAGCAGAATGTGTCTGTCTCCTCTGGCTGCAGGCCACTCCCCCTCACTGCTTTGAGCACTTTCACTAGCAGCCGACAGTGTTTTTGTTTGGTTGGTCTCCCTGAGATCAGTGATCTGTTTTTTATGGCTCTACTAGGCATTGCTCTCATCTAGCCAGAATCCTGCTCCACACTGATGAGGGGCAACACCCCGAAACAGCTGTATGTGGATGGTTACCAGGCCTTGGTTTTTCCCTTGTTATTACATTGACTTATAGGGCCACTTAATATGGTGGTTTTGGTGGTTTCCTTACAGGAGCCACCCCTTGCCTGGGTCCTTCCCGGAGGGATATCTGGCTAGTCCTGTGTTTCCTATGTGACTCTTTGGTGAGGCTCCACAGGCTCTTCTTTTGCATATTCGAGAGGCATTAGTGTCAGCCATAGGTGTGAGGTGCAGCAACTCCTTTCTCTCCATGTCCGTATTAAACCTTAACAATGTAACATGCCAACTGAGGCCTGTAAAATCAGAGACGTGGCTGTTGCAGAGACGTGGGTTTTATTGCCATCTCTGAGCATTGAATAGCAATACATTGGAGAGGCTTCGCAACACTCCTTGTTGTCTTGAATGTTTTCCGTGTGTGAATGATCTTTCTTACTGTAGAATAATAAACTTGAGATTGATATTCAGCAACAATTGCTTCTCTAAGATTATTGCTGATGTCTTTCCTCCTTGGCATTGTGTTATCACATGTCTTAATGCTCCAAACCAGCAAACTCGCAAAGTGTCTGCTTTAACAGAGGCTGTCACACTTGCAGATGATCAATTCACCAAAGGAGAACCTGGCTACTACTTACCCTCTTAATTCCTATGCAAACTGTGTCTATTTAATACACTGCTTATGCATTTTGGCCTAGTTTTTTTTTTTTTTTAAATCATGACACTGTGTCACATGTTATGCACTGTTGATTATACAAGGTTGTACTGACCTAGTTTTAAGGCCTTCTATTATGTCCTTCTATGGCTACATAAAGCCATAGAATTAAAGCATGGTCTACTCTCTTTTTTTCATGACCGTACATCCATGTGGCCTCAGCATTGATTCAATCAGTTTTTCCACATGATCTATGATCAATGGTTGGCTGCAGCAGCCACATGGACATACATTACTTCATCACTTCTGGAAAAGGATTATCAAAGCTTCAGCACTTCAGCACAACACTTCAATAACTTTTCTTTTTTATATATTCTATACCATTTACTATACTTAGTTTAATTTGTAAAAATCTTGAATAAACCATTATCTAAACTATATGCAGTGTGTTTTTGCAGTGTGTTTACTTTAAGTGTTCTTTGGGATTCCAATAAAAATACTTTTTTTTTCCACTTAAAAATACAAGATATCACACACATATGTGGAAGTGAAGGGAATGCAAACACATTACGCTCAAAGTACTTGATAACAGTGAGAAATTCCCCAATAAATCTGCTGTATGGATTCCACATGCATTTAATTGGCATGAACCCACATCTCCAGGGAACAGAGTTTCCTCTCAGCTCCTTTTTCTGCTCTTTAAGAATAAAACCCTTTATTTTAGGCACAGGAAGCAATCTATTCACTTTCCCAACTGAAAGAGGGCTTGTGAGGACATATAATGCTTTGAAATAGCAAAACGTTCAAGAGATTTTCTCCTGGCAACTGGCATCTGGTTCTGTAATCCAGGAGGTATTTGTTTATAGAAAGTCATGTTTCAAACATGAAGCAACTCTTAATGAAGTCTAACGTGCACTGAAATGTTCGCCATTAGAAATGCCTATATTTCTTACCATTTCCAGCAAAGTAAAGAAAGTAACATGCTCGACCTGATTATGAGATGTAACTTAAACCCCACGTGTTTCAAACTCTTTAGAATGGTCTGAAACACAGTTCTCTGGACCACGAACGATTCCACTTACTGTTTAAAGTCCTTTTCAGAAGCTCAGTTCACATATGTGTAGGGCTAAATTTAAACACAGCGCTTTGTTAAGCGTTTTTGTTTGTTTTCAGACAGCAATTTAATGTAATTTTTGGATCAGTTGGGGTTTTTTTGTTTGTTTTTTTGTTTTTGTTTTTTGGTAAGGCATTTTTACCGGTATTTTGGTGATAAGCTTTTCTACAGGACATAAAAAATGCCAGAAAAAAAAATTGTGAAAATGTTACAAAATAAAAATGGAAAAAAAGTTTATACAAAATGATATGAAAAAATGCTTAAAGCGAATGTACATAGCTTTGTTTGTTTTTTTACATTAACAGACCAGTGCAGGGATACCGGTGACGCAGTCCTTTTTTTTTTAACCTCTGCCAGTTCCTGTGCATGGTGCCAGTCTATTCCAGAGCACCGGGGTGACTCGGAGAACTAGGGGCAGGCCTGCCATCTCCCAGTGTGACGAAACCCCCTCCCCTCTGTGACGTGGCTCTGTAACCCAAAGCATTGTACCTGGTGGTGCATTTTCTTGGCTTTTATTTCAAGTAACTTTTTGCGATAATTGTGTGTGTTCAAGATGTAACATGTATATGGCATTTTTTCCCAGGCCTTCACTGTGCTGGCCCTATTCCTAATTTTAAGTTCTTCCTGAACTAGTGGGTGGAGCTTAACAGTGATGATGTCTCTCAGACATTGTACACACTGAAGAAGGTATCCTGCTTTTTTTATGTTTTCATACACACTACAAGAATGAGCAGCAGCATTGAGAACATTATAAATCAATAGTAAGCAGTTTAAACTGTGAAATAAAGTGTACCTGCCAAGATCCTCTCTGTGGCTAGAAGTTCAGGTATTTATGGATAGGAACATACCAATATTTTAATATTTTAGAGGAGAACTATAAATGGACGGGCTGCTGTGTTACTTCTGATGAGATCGGGTGGCCCCTGTGGGAGGGAAGTGGTTGGTTGGGGCGGCGTGGAGGGTGGAGTTTGAGAGTCTTGAGGGGGAGGGATTTTTGCACTACATGGCTCCTGTCTGGGGGGGGGAGGTACACCAGACATTAAAGGAGAAGTCCAGCAAAACATTTTTATTAAAGTATTGTATTGCCCCCCAAAAGTTATACAAATCACCAATTTACATTATTGCAGGAAATGCACATAAAGTTATTTTATCCCTACACAAGGCTTCACTTCCTGGATAAACTGGTGATGTCACTTCCTGGATAACATGGTGATGTCAAGCCCTGACTCCCAGAGCTGTGCTGGCTGTGGCTGCTGGAGAGGATGATGGCAGGGGGATGCTCAGTGTCCCTCCAGTGCCCTGTGTCCCTCAGTGTCCCCCTGCCATCATCATTTCCAGCAGCCACAGCCCGCACAGCTCTGGGAGTCGGGTCGTGACATCACCATTTTATCCAGGAAATTAAGCCTTGCTGCAGTTGTAAGTGTAGGGGAAAACACTTTATAAGCATTTCCTGTAATAAGTATATATTGATAATTTTTATAACTTTTGAGCAGCAATACAATACAATAAAAATTTTCACCGGACTTCTCCTTTAAAGGACAGGAAAGACCCCAGCTATTTTTAACATTGAATGTCTACATATACTGTGCCCCCTGCTGGACACTTCATGTAAATACACCCCAGTCAAGTCTTGACGTCACCTTGTCACCTTTTCTTTTTAGAGAAATTGAAGCCTGCCTGAACTTCTAAATTTAGAGAAATAGCACTATATGCGCATTTCCCATAATTAGTGTAAATTTGAAATTTGTCTAAAAATGTAATAACATATTAAGAAATACATTTTGGGGCAGAGTTCTCCTTTAAAGGGGTTGAACACTTTATAGTAAAATAGTTCAGTGTCCAGTATTAGTTACTTACTGACAGCAGCTCCCTGTGTACCTCATAGAGCTAAAATCAGAACCCCCTCCTCCAGGCTGTTCTGCCCTGCTCTGTGGTAAGTCTGTCCATAAGATGGCTGACATGGAGGAGCATGGGACACTGGGGGTGGGGCATGGTCACATCCTCCTCCATGTCGGCCATCAGACTCACCACAGAGCAGGGCAGAACAGCCTGGAGGAGAGGAGCCTGATTTGAGCTCTATGAGGTACACTGGGAGCTGCTGTCAGTAAGTGTGGTGAGTATACTTACTATGGCTGGGTTCACACTAGGTATATTTCAGTCAGTATTGTGGTCCTCATATTGCAACCAAAACCAGGAGTGGATTGAAAACACAGAAAGGCTCTGTTCATACAATGTAGAAATTGAGTGGATGGCCGCCATATAACAGAAAATAACGGCCATTATTTCAATATAAAAGCCGTTGTTTTAAAATAACAGCAAATATTTGCCATTAAATGACGGCCATCCCCTCAATTTCAACATTGTGTGAACAAATCCTTTCTGTGTTTTTAATCCATTCCTGGTTTTGGTTGCAATATGAGGACCACAATACTGACTGAAATATACGTAGTGTGAACCCAGCCCCCTACTGTACAATAAACTATTTTATTATAAAGTGGCCAACCCTTAAATGCACAAGACCCCCATTCTGATCCAATGGGGTAACAGGCATTACAGTCTCGGCGTGTTCATACATGGATACCCAAAGTTCCAGTCACAGAGAGGAATTTACTGCCAATCAGGTCAGTGGACTTAATGACAGGTACTATTTAATTCCTGAATGAAATATAGCACTTATAGTAGGCTCTAGTGTAATATACTTCCTGTCGCTATGTGTACTGTATGTCTGCCTCTACTCTCCAAACTCACTCCCCCTTTTAATTCCTTCCTTGCTCCTCCCCTTAAACTTGCATGAAGCACTTGCAACATGATCTATATATGATATATATGAACAATTCCAGTATTTATCAGCTGCTGTATGTCCTAAAACAAGTAGTGTATTCTTTCCAGTCTGACACAGTACTCACTGCTGCCACCTCTGTACATGTCAGGAACTGTCTACACCAGCAGCAAATCCCCATAGAAAACCTCCCCTGCTCTCCAGGCTGGAAAGAATACACCATTTACTGCAGGACATACAGCAGCTGATAAGTACTCTGAGATATGAGATTTTTTAATATAAGTAGATTACAAATCTCTGGCATTTTCTGGCACCAGTTGATTTAAAAGAAAAATAAAATGCTAAACTACACCTTTAAGATAAGAAGATAGATAAGAGAAGACAGAAATATTTATCACTACAATTTCTCTACATTTTAACTCATTCATGCAAAATTTGTAGAAACAACAGTTGCCCTCTGAAATGCAAAGCTCAAAATCTTTTAGACACATGGTAGGCAGCCATCCTACCATGTATCTCCGAAAATAAGAAAGGGTCTTTTCTTATTATTTTTTGTTGAGAAAAAGGGCTAGGGCTTATTTTAAGGGTAAGTCTTGTTTTTTGAGAAACACAGTATGCCCCTACACTGTAGGCCAACTCTATATCTGGCACTTAGCCGCCATGTTGTATGTTCCATTGTTAGGCTCATATATTGTAAGTTCTCCTGTACTAATGCCGCCATACTGTATACCCACTCCCCTCTCTGTAATTCTTCCCCTATACTGTATGCACCCCCTACCCCACGGTAAGCCACCACCACTATTTTGCATTCCCCCTCCCCTCTCTGTAGTTCTTTCCATATACTGTATACATCCTTCTCTGCAGTAAGGCCCACCCAGACTGTATACGTCCCTCCCACTTTGTAGTTGTTCCCCCATACTGTGTACATCCCCCCCCCCCCCATTCAGCTTGTGTTGAGCAGGCGGGGGAAGGAGCATTACAAGTCTGGCACTGATTGGCTGATGCTCAGCCAACCGGTGTCAGGGATCTAATTAATCAGCTGTAACTAGGGCTTATTATCGAGTAGAGCTTATATTTGAAGCCTTCTCCAAAAAGCCTGCAAAATGAAGATAAGTCTTATTGTCAGGGTAGGTCTTATTTTTGGAGAAACACAGGGGGGGGGTTGTTCTGTTTTGTGTTTCTGTACTTCCGGGTTGAGCAGTTGTACACAGTACTAAAGGTTCCAGAGTGCATTGCTTTCCCTCAGCTGTTCATCATAGTCCTCCACCCTGCGTATTCCCCGCCCAAATCTGTTGAAGAACATCTAGGCTGTGTTCACACATTGCAGTTTCATTGTGTTACTGAATTATTTGCAGTACTTTATCACTTCATTGTAGTCCCACCAACACAGCACACTGTTACTACCTCTAACACCACACAGCACACCGTATTCTCTACCTGTAACACCAACACAGCACACTGTTACTACCTCTAACACCACACAGCACACCGTATTCTCTACCTGTAACACCACAACACGCTGTATTCTCTACCTGTAACCAGTAGCGGTCTTTGGCACCAAGCACCCCAAGCAATCGCTTGGGGCCCCCAACATCCAGGTGGGCCCCCATGCCCCGCTCTTCTCTTGTGCTCAAGACCGCTAGACAGGGCTGCTGCCCCACTCGCTGCTGTGATCTGAACTGTAACTATGAGCACTCGTAATGAGCGCTCACAGTTACATGCAGCAGCAGCACTGACATGGCGTGAGCCATTGGCTCCCTTCCTGTCAGTCACTCTTGTGGCTGCAGGAAGTGTTTTCCCTGCGGTCACAAGTGGCCACTCTGTCCTTGTGGTGTCGGTGCTCCAGTGACATCACTGGAGCATCGGCGCCAGGACAAGGGGAGCGCGGCCTCTTGTGACCGCAGGGAAAATCCTTGCGGTCACAAGAGCGAAGAGAAGAGGAGACGCCCGGACCCAGGTCAGTATAGGTGTTTGTTTTATTGTTTTATATACTATATGGGAGGGGGAGCACACAGGGGCCTGTGTAACTGGGGGAGCGCACAGCGAGGGTCTATATAAATGGGGGGAGCACACAGCGGGGCTATATAACGGGGAAGACACAGGGGTGCTATATATAACTGGGGGAGCACACAGGGGGGCTATAGACTACTGGAACTTCACAGAGGGGTCTATATACTACTTGGGGGGTCTACAAGGGGGGAGATTTATCAAACATGGTGTAAAGTGAAACTGGCTCAGTTGCCCCTAGCAACCAATCAGATTCCACCTTTCATTTTCTAAAGAGTCTGAGGAATGAAGGGTGGAATCTGGTTGCTAGGGGCAACTGAGCCAGTTTAACTTTACACCATGTTTGATAAATCTCCCCCAATGTCTCTTGTCTCCAGTTTGGGTGGGGTTTTTGATAGAGACATAGAAGGGAGCTCCTAAAGCGACTCTGTACCGACTGTTTCCCTAACCCCACCCCCCAACTACTTATACCTGCTTGTAGCTTATGTGCAGTCCTTTCTCCTGGTATGTTTTGCCACGCTGGTTGGGCGTTCTTTCAGCTGATAAATAAACTTTACTGGGGGGCAGCACACAGGGTATATACGACTGGGGGCAGCACACAGGGGGTTTATATACAACTGGGACAGCACACATGGGGTCTATATACTTTTGGGGGACCACACGGGGGGGCTATATATAGCTAGGGGAACACACAGGCGTCTATACACTACTGGGGAAGCACACAAGGGGTATATACTACTGGGGGAAGCACACAAGGGGTATATACTACTGGGGGCAGCACACAGCGGTCTATTGTTGTGGAGTGCGTGTAGAGGGGGGCCCAGACATAACTTCACTTGGGGCCCCAGAAATGCCAAGACCGCCCCTGCCTGTAACACCATACAGCACACCGTATTCTCTACCTGTAACACCACAACACGCTGTATTCTCTACCTGTAACACCACACAACACGCTGTATTCTCTACCTGTAACACCACACAACACGCTGTATTCTCTACCTGTAACACCACACAGCACGCTGTATTCTCTACCTGTAACACCACACAGCATGCTGTATTCTCTACCTGTAACACCACACAGCACGCTGTATTCTTTACCTGTAACACCATACAGCACGCTGTATTCTCTACCTGTAACACCACACAGCACACTGTATTCCCTACCTGTAACACCACACAGCACACTGTATTCTCTACCTGTAACACCACACGGCACGCTGTATTCTCTACCTGTAACACCACACAGCACACCGTATTCTCTACCTGTAACACCACACAGCACACCGTATTCTCTACCTGTAACACCACAACACGCTGTATTCTCTACCTGTAACGCTGATATTGGAATAAAGTAAAGAACTTTTTGAATTTAATTTTTTTTTCCTTTTCATTTCCACACACATATTATGATCAAGCATCTTTTATCTTTGAAGTTGAGCCCCACAATAAGGAGTTTATATGATATTATCTAACTTATACTGTTTATGTCTTGTTTTTTCTCCAGTTGGGATTGGCAGTGCCAGCTCTGATCCTCTCTGCCGTTTAGCATAATTTACTTGTGTTACTGTATCATTTTTTTGAAAATGAATACATGTGTAAACACAACCCTAATTTCACTGCACACTTTTGCACAGTGAAATCAGTGCAGCAGCTGCTTCTGGCCGGTCAGAGATGGTGAATCACTCAGGGGATTGGGGGATCCAGCCAAGCCTCCTGTGACATCACACCCTGCCCCCTGTCTGCATCATCAGCCTGCACTCAACAGACACACACAATGTAAGACAGAGGCATGGAAGATGTGTCTCCTAAGGTGGGAGAGCAGTGAGAGCAGGAGACAATGTGAATTAATACAGAGGCCATTTTTCTTCACTTCCTGGATTTCAATCAGCTACCACATTGGCTGACCGCACAGATATGGTAATACATTGTATAGACACATCTATATAAATTTTTATGTACTTTCAATAGATAACAAGTTTTCCTTATGTGGAGTTCCACTTTAAAGTCTATAATAAATAATTAGAGTGTTCTTTTGACATAAGGGCCAATCCATTCAAACTGAACCTTTTCGTAACACCCGTAACACCTAGTTAAACATTTTTTTTTAACAGCTAATTAAAAAAAATGCAATTTAACCACAAAAGTTATAAATATACATTACGACTCTTAATGTATATTTATAACTTAAGTGTTTAAATTGCAGTTTTACAAGGTTTAACTAGGTGTTATGGGTGTTACGAAAAGGTTCAGTTTGGATGGAATGGCCCATAAACTAGACCAGGATGCATCAGTCTACAATGTATCCCTATGCATATGCTGGAGTGTTCTATGTCAGCATATACTCCCATCTAAGGCCCCGTTCCCACTGAGCAAAACTAGCGGAATTCCGCGGTGGAATTGTCCGCCGCGGAATGCCGTTAGCCTCCCGCTCATAATGGGAGTCTATGGGAGGCGCGCGCTCCTGCCCTGTCCGTGCTGAAGAATGAACATGTTCATGTTACACCCATCAGACAGAGGCAGAAAACTAGATGCTATCAGAGCTTTGGTGGTATAATATTTTCTAATAAAAATAAAATCCAGATTGAAAAACGAAATAAACTGTCACAAAAGCAAAAACAGAAAAGAATAAATCATTTCCTCTAGATACATTTAGAAACTTATACAGCAACATGATACAAATAGCCTAATACCCTTACAAAAGATGTTCGTAATCAGTCCTATGTGACCAACTGCACAATTTTACAGGATACTTGTGTTCCCGGTGCTATTAAACCCTCTCCCACTGCAATGAGACCTGGGAATTTGTACTCCTTCAGCTTCTTAGAGGGTATAAAGCAGTTAAGGAATTCTGCAATAACCCAGGCTTTTTATGTATGTTAGCACGGGAAGCATAACAGATTTACCATAATATCCTTTGGGTTGTTGCCTAGTAATAAAACCAATGTGCACAGTAACATAAAATGCATGTGCATTCTTCCCCTCACATAACAATCACATAAACTATAGAAAGTGAATTTCCATTAACGGTGGCTTAAATTATGTGTGCCCCCTTTTTCCGCCTCATTTTGACCCCCCTTGTTTCCTTTCTTTCATTAGGTTTTTTTTTTTTTTGTATTTTTTCATGACTTAGGGAGCACATGAGGACACAATGCTATACTTTACCAATTGCTGAAATATGCAGCCCTCCAGCTGTGGACAGCATTAACTGGGGTATTTGTAATGTATAGTTTGTGGTTTGAAAACTTGGCACAGAGAACAATCAACCTGAATAAGTCTGCCCTGCTCACGCTGAGGCTGTATAGATCATACTTCACGTACAGTTGCTTTTTTGAACTTCGATTACCCGTTTGCAAAGAAATAATCCCTCAATTTAAAAGGAAAAATAAAATTAAATCAAGGCACATTGAATTTCAATAGACATAATAATTCAGTAAGATGAGAAGTCTTTAATGCTCCTGGAAACCATACATACACAACAATCTATTTGAGGTCATTCTTTCCGGGCCTAGGATATTACACAACTTCACTGTATGATATGTTAAGAAAATATAACTTTTTGATTGCTTAAAAAAAGGTTATGTCAGTACTTTAATTTTCCTGATGAAATTTAGAAACAATACATAAAAAAGGGACAATAAAATCTAACAAAAAAACAAGCAGTAAACAGTGCAGAGAATGTCTAGGAAAAACAGCATAAAGGAACAATTCTAGGGAATGTTCCCTATTGATCCTACTCAATGGTGAGTTTTCCCTTTTAAAGCCAATAGAGAAACAAAGTCACAAAAAATGCTTACAATAGTATAGTTGAAAAATAGAACATACTCTACAAGCCAAAACTAATGAGACTCTTTGTATGAATGATTGGTCATCTGTTATGTAGCTATATGGCCTTTCTCATAGGACCACAAAATCTGTCTGCAATTGCGGCCAGATTATGGACTAATTCATTTCTATAGCCCAGTTCACAAGTCAGTAGATGTGACTTGTGTGCCGGGGCTGTGATCCATGCCACAAAAAATGCTGCTCTTCCCCACTGCTCATGCTTTTGTATTTTTTCACTCTGAGCCAGTGGGCGAACCCTAGGTCAGTTAGTTTAAGCTGCAGCAGTGCACAGGGACATGTACAAGGTCATTTACAAGGACATGTACAGCTGCTGGCCAATCACCATTCATCTGCACTGGGCAGTCTGTGCAGAGCAGAGGGACAACTAACAGCACTTTCTGCATTTTTTTTTTATTGTTTGTTTGTTTTGCTGTTACTATAGACCAAATGGCCTTATGGTACTTTTACATGGAGCGATAATTCGTCCGATCGCACGATTAACGATTTTGAATGAACAATATTTTTTTTTATAACGATCAGCGTTTAGACGGAACGATACATCGTACGGAAAATTCGCTATGCGATCGTTTTGCGATCGTTTAAGCCTATCTCACACATAGGTGAAATCGTTGAAAGACTGTTTACATGGAACAATCTGAGAATTTTTTGTGAACGATCAACAATGATTTGTGAACATGTTGAAAGATCAAAATGAACGATTTATCGCTTGTCGTTTGATCGTTCGCTGCGTTTACACGTACGATTATCACTTGAATTCGATCGTTATCACGCAAATTCGAACGATAAATCGTTCCGTGTAAAGAGACCATTAGTGGCGGAGCCTCAACTGTAGTTTAGTCTGCCCTTTTAGTATTTCCCTTCTTATTATCTTAGGATAAATATATTATTATCCCAGGCAGGTTTACAGTCAGTTATTGTAGATTTACCAACCACATCACAACACAAGTTTGTTCCAAGCATCTACTACTCTTTCAGTAAAATAATATTTTCTAACGTTGCTTCTGATTTTTCCCCCAACTAACCTCTCACTGTGTCCTCTTGTTCTTCAGTTCAGTTAAAAAAAAAAAAAAAACACTTCCCTCCTAAACCTTATTATAATATTAATAATAATATTTATTTGTATAGCGCCAACAGATTCCGCTGCGCATTTAGTCCTTTAACATACTTAAAGGTTTCAAACATGTCCCTCCTTTCCCAGATTCAAATCCTTAAGTCTTTCCTGATATGGTTTATGTTTGACACCCTCCACCATTTTTGTAGCCCGTCTTTGGACCCATTCTATTTTATTAATATCTTTTTGTAGGTGAGTTCTCCAGAACTAGACACAGTATTCTGTGTGATCTCACTAGAGGTCTATACAGCGGGATCACAATCTCCCTCTTCCTACTGGTTGCACCTGTAGCTTTACAGCCCAGCATGTGATTTGCTTTTCCTACTTGTGACTCATTTCAGAAATCACTTACCCTAAATCCCTCTCCTCTGAAGTCTTTGCCAACACAGAATTGCCAATATAATACTTGTATAGAGGATTCTTCCCCCCCAAGTGCATTATTTTACATGTGGAAACATTGAACTGCATTTTCTATTGTTTGGACCACTTATCTAGCAAGGCTAAATCATTTCCCATATTATAGACACCTCGAGGAAAATCATCCCTGTTGCACAATTTTGTGTCACTAACAAACAGACAAACCGTACCTACCAAACCTTCTCCTATGTCACTTGCAAACATATTAAAAAGAATAGGACCTAGAACAGACATTTGTGATACACCACTTGTAACCAGTCTCTGCTTAGAAGATACACCATTAACTCCAATATAACTCCAAGTAAATCAAACTTCTGTATAATCTAACTGTCCACTAAGGGTAGGTTCACACTATGGAACCAGAGCTGAGAATTTCCGACGTATTCCGTAACTTGTAACCGTTCACGGCCGCGCGCCTTTCCGCCGGCTCCATAGACAGCATTTTAGGGGCGTCCCGATTCCGCTATTCGCAGAAAGAATTGACATGTTAATTCTTTCAGCGGAATGCGTAATTCGCCTGTGCATAGAATGGTGTTTATGGCACTGACGGAGCGGTGCGCGTCCATGAACGGAATCCGTCGGAATCCGCTCGGGTTCCGTAGTGTGAACCTACCCTTAGGAAGCAACACTGATTGACAATCAATTTCACATGCTGTTGTACAAATGGAATAGACAACAGGTGGAAATTATTGGCAATTAGCAAGACACACTCAACAAAGGAGTGGGTCTGCAGGTGGGGACCACAGACCACTTCGCAGTACCTATGCTTTATGGAAGATGTTTTGGTCACTTTTGAATGTTGGTGGTGCATTCACACTTGTGGTAGCATGAGACGGACTCTACAACCCACACAAGTGGCTCAGGTATTGCAGCTCATCCAGGATGGCACATCAATATGAGCTGTGGCAAGAAGCTTTGCTGTGTCTGTCAGCGTAGTGTCCAGAGGCTTGAAGAGCTACCAGGAGATAGGCCAGCACAGCAGGTGACGTGGAGGAGGCTGTAGGAGGGCAACAACCCAGCAGCAGGACCGCTACCTCTGCCTTTGTGCAAGGAGTAACAGGAGGTGCACTGCCAGAGCCCTGCAAAATGACCTCCAGCAGGCCACAAATGTGCATGTGCCTGCATAAATGGTAAGAAATCAAATCCATGAGGATGGTATGAGAGCCCTACATCCATAGAACGGGTTGTGCTCATAGCCCAACACCATACAGAATGCTTGGCCTGTGCCAACGAACACCAGGCAAATTTGCCACTGGCGCCCTGTCCTCTTCACAGAATAAAGCAGGTTCACACTGTGCACATGTGACAGAGTCTGGAGACGCTGTGGAGAGCAATCTGCTGGCTGCAACATCCTTCAGCATGACTGGTTTAGCAGAGGGTCAGTAGTGGTGTGGGATGGCATTTCTTTGGAGGGCCGCACAGCCCTCCTTGTGCTCGCTATAGGTAGCCTTACTGCCATTAGGTACCGAGATGAGATCCTCAGACCCCATGTGAGACCATATGCTGGTGCAGTTGGCCCTGGGTTCCTCCTAATGCAGGACAATGGCAGACCTCATGTGGCTGGGGTGTGTCAGCAGTTCCTGCAAGATGAAAGCATTAAAACTATGGACTGTCCCATCCATTCCCCAGACCTGAATCCGATTGATCTGGGACATCATGTCTCGCTCCATGCACCAACGTCACGTTGCATCACACACTGTCCAGGAGTTGGCGGACACTTTAGTCCAGTTCTAGGAGGAGATCCCTCAGGAGACCATCCGCCACCTCATCAGGAGCATGCCCAGGCATTGTAGGGAGGTCATACAGGCACATGGTGGCCACACACAATACCCAGCCTCATTTTGACTTGCTTAAGGACATTACATCAAAGTTGGATCAGCCTGGAGTGTACTTTTCCACTTTAATTTTGTGGGTGACTCTCCAAATCCAGGTCTCTATTGCCAGGGACGTAACTAGAAATGGCTGGGCCCCATAACAAATTTTGATTGCCCCCCCACCCCGACTGACCACTAAACGGTCAAGTGAAGTCATAACTACATAACTGCTAGCCCTGGTCAGGACTGCTTGCAGGGCCACCCGTGGCTGAAAATGATGACGGCTCAGGGGGCCCAGTGTATTGCAGGAGCAGGCCGTGGGGCCCCCTGATGCGTCGGGCCCCATAGCAGCCGCTACGGCTGCTATAGTGGTAGTTACGCCCCTGTCTATTGCTTAATACATTTGATTTCTATTGATGATTTTTGTGTGAATATGTTGTCCGCAAATTCAACTTTGTACAGAACAAAGTATTCAATAAGAATATTTCATTCATTCAGATCTAGGATGTGTTATTTAAGTGTTCCCTTTATTTTTTTGAGCCGTGTATAAAGTAAAGAATATGTACCATAATAAAGGTGCAGTAATACATTTGTACAATAAATACATGGAATATTTGCAACATGCCCAAATAACAACACCATACCAACAGGATAATGTGTAGAGAGAGGAGAAGCGGACTAGGAGCCCAACCTTTTCCCACGCATTCTGTCAGCTATCTGCTGACTTCCTCAGGGGTCCATTGATTGCTGCTAATCTAGACAGTTCCTAACACAAACAGAGGTGGCAGCAGAGAGCACTGTGTCAGACTGGAAAGAATACACCACTTTCTGCAGGAAATACAGCAGCTGATAAGTACTGGAACTTTAGTTTTTTAAGAAGAAGTTTACAAATCATTTAAATTTCCTTATAACACCAGTGGATTGAAAAAAAAAACTTGAAGAAGCTAAGGTGTTAGCACAATGTCATTGGCTACGTACTGTATCCCTACCTGACTAATTAAGATAAAAGCTCCTAATTGGTAAGTGTAATCATGTGGAACTGCTCTTTAGGAACTTCTTTTTGATGATAAATTATGCACATTTTATACAAAGTAAGTCTTACGTGTTAAAAAAAAAAAACATCTTCTATTTGCGGCAAAGGAAAGTTGTTAAAACAAGTGAAAGAAAAATGTCACATGAGCTGCAGCGGTACATAGTAATCAGCATGGAAAACAAAAGAAAACACTAATTGTGTCTGATGTCTCAGTTCAGGTCAACCTGCGCTCCATGCTCTGTGAAATGATGCTTGAATGTTCTGAAGAAAGAAAACTGTGAGCGATGCAACATATTGTATCATATAATTCTATCGTATCACAATATTTGTTGTAGAAATCAATAGTCATTGTTAAACAAACAGAAGCCAGTGACACAGTTCTGTTCAATTCTATACAATAGTCCCTCAAGTGCACGAGACACCAATGGATGGAGGTATGTCTCTTACCTTCATCATTGGCGCTGTTCCAATGCCTTTCTAATGATATTCAATGGAGTGGGCCAGAAGGCGGCAGGCCAGATTGTCAATATGGGGGAGGGGCAGTGCTCCTAAAAGTCTTACCGGACTGTTGAGCAAACAGCTAACTGCACCAGAATGGCGCCGAGGATGAAGGTAAGAGACATACTTTAATTCTCAGGGTCTCCTCCACAAAAAGGGGCTTGATTAGTCTAACCTGCTGATAGTTCCCCTTTAAATACTATTTAGTTCCAAGATGATTGTAAGTGGATCTTCAGTTTGCAGTGTATGTAGCAATGTATGTTAAAAAAGGTTTCAAGACTATGTTCACACTAAGTTAAAAAAAAAAAAAGAGAGAGAGAGAGAAAAGGCGTTTTCTTTTTAAAATGACGCCTATTTTTACAACAATTTAATTGACCTTGATAAAATGTATTGAAGTCAACGGAAAGAAGGATGTCCAACGCACAAAGCGTTTAAAATGACTGATGTTGTCTGTGTGGACAGCAAAGTATTAATCATGACAGTTATTTTCGGATGTCTTTTGCAAATAACGGACGTTCTCTTTTTAGTTTTTCTCACACAGTTTTTCTATTTTCAACGTCCTTTAACCTTCTTTATTTAATTCAATGGACATTTAAATTAATGGACACACCCAAAGGGCTATCAGTCCACCCAAGCTAGAATAATGTACCAACAGCCGTCATTGCACTGACGGCAGCCAAACCATCTTTTCTTTTAAAAACCAGACAGAAAAAAACGTTGTGGGAACATAGCCCAACAGTCACGTCCATTGGACGTTATGCCAATTAAGTACTTTCCTTTATAGAGACGGAATGCACATGACGTGTCAATTCTTTGAGCGAAGAGCCGTGCAGAGCGGAGGTGCCCTTTACATAACACTGAGACAGTAAGACAGGCAAGATTCTGAGCGAAGTCCACAGCAGGGATTCTGCTATGAATTTCCGCCTGTTTTCCGCAGTGTGAATGGGCCCTTACTATAGTATGTTTTTATTCCACTTCTGGTTTGGACTGAAAAGTCCTGGTATGAACTACAAGACAAACAGACGGATGGATAGGTTTCATCATATCATTTCAGTCCTATGATTTGCTAAAGGTGAGAAGGTGGACAGGGTATGTAAAATTTCCTTTATACTGAATAGCAGTTGAAGAAATTAGAAAGCATTCATGGAAGTAAAAGGATAAGATCAAAATGTTCCGAGATCTTCTGGAGCCTCGCAGTTATGTGAGACCACACAAGGGGAATTCTGCCCTCCTGAATTGTATTTAATTTAGCAAACAGTAAAGAAAATCCCTTTTTCCAAGTGAGTTCTCCTTAGCATTTTATGTCTCATAACTTTCAAGTTTTTTTCACTCCACTGACTTGAATTCTCCAAGTCTAATTGAATAAGACTGATAAGCTGACCTAATTGAGCTATTTGAGAGAAACTGTATGCACCAGCCTGTCCTCGCGCTTTCTTTATCCTGTTCACACTGCAATCGTAGAAGATTGATTTCCATTGATCAGTGAAAAAGAACAGTGTTAAATAAATGAGGCCATTCCGTTCATGTAAGTAAATTATACTGGGCAAGGAAAAGTATAGCCATGTAAACTTTCTGGTAAATAGCACATGATCGAATCGTCTCTTAGGATATATTCACACAATGTACTTTTTATGAAAAGAACAGCCGCTGTTTTCAATTTACACAATGGCTCAGTAGTGGATTATAATAGGTCCGTTTCGGGCGGTAGCCCGGGGGCCCATGGCCCCCCAAACAGACTAATACTTTCAATGAGGTATTATCTCCAGGCTACAGTTTTGCCATGATTTGCATAAAAATCGCTGCTTTTAACGCAATTTTACACAAATCAGGGCAAAACTGCAGCCAGGAGACAATGCAGTAACATTAGAGAACATACTGAAGGACCTTATCATGTGACAATGATGTCACAACAGGTCCTGTACAGCCTGCACTATGGAGGAAAAAGACTAGTGCCGCCATAGTTACAGTGGGTTGAGGGGGGGGGGGCCAAGCTAGGTGAACAGCCATGGTAAAGTTAATCCGCCCCTGCAATGGCTGTTCTTTTCATAATCCAATGATTAGCAGTGAAGTCAATGCAAACAACGCCTGTTGTTTCACACAACGAATTAAACAATGGCCATTGTTTGCTACCGCCGACAAAATAATGATCATGTTTTTAGTGCCAAATAATAGCCATTGTTTATACATTGTGTGCAGGACCCAAAATGTAACTGTACGTCCTGGGTCGGGTAGGGAGGTTCAGAGAGGGGTCGCGCAGCATAATCCTTGATTAGTTTGCATATTCCGGGATCAGCGCCCAATTTTTCATTTGCGACTTTTTAAAAAGTGACAAAAACAGGTGCAGGCCTACGTCTGGTCAGTAGTATCAGGTGAATATGTTTGCGCAATTTTAGCATTTTTGTGACTTTTTCTGCGACTTTTTTGTGACTTTTTACTTACATACATTAACTATGGCAGTGCTACATTTTAACCCTTTCCCGCACGAGAACGTAACTGTACGTCCTCGCGCGGGTGCGGGCGTTAAGAGCGGGGCCGCGTGGCGATCCCGCTCTGATCCGCGGTGGTCCCGGGATCAGAGTCAAATATGACAGCTGCATCCAATTACCAGACACAGCATTTCCCTGGTGTCTAGTGGCGGAGATCGCTCCTCCGGGATGTTGTCCCGGAGGAGCGATCTCCGTTACTGAAGTCGGCCGGGAACCGCTCCAAGATGGTGCCGTCCCCGGCTCGGCACTCGTTTGTTTTCGGCTGCAGCAGTCGAAAGCAAACGAGTGCCGATCT
This sequence comes from Dendropsophus ebraccatus, assembly GCF_027789765.1. Taxonomy (NCBI): domain Eukaryota; kingdom Metazoa; phylum Chordata; class Amphibia; order Anura; family Hylidae; genus Dendropsophus; species Dendropsophus ebraccatus. The sequence goes on from NC_091459.1 coordinate 99,603,433, forward strand.
CATTGATCTTTGCTGTATATCTATACAGCAAAGATCTCAATGAGAGTTCAAAGTATATATACTAGAAGTCCCCCAGGGGGGCTTCTAGTATATGTGTAAAAAAAAAAAAAAAAAAAGTGTTGTCATTAGTAAAAAGCTCCCTCCCCTAATAAAAGTCTGAATCACCCCCCTTTTCCCAGCTTTTAAATAAAAGTAAATAAATAAATAAACATGTTTGCTATCGTCGCATGCGTAATCGTCCAAACTATTAATTAATCACATTCCTGATCTCGCACGGTAAACGGCGTCAGCACAACAAAAATCCCAAAAGGCGAAATTGCGCATTTTTGGTCGCATCAAATCCAGAAAAAAAGTAATAAAAAGCGATCAAAAAGTCGTATATGCGCAATCAAGGTATCGATAGAAAGTAAACATCATGGCGCAAAAAATTACAGCTCATACAGCCCCATAGACCAAAGCATAAAAGCGTTATAAGCCTGGGAATGGAGTGATTTTAAGGAACGTATATTTGTTAACAATGGTTTGAATTTTTAACAGGCCATCAGATACAATATGTTATACATGTTATATATTGTTTTAATCGTAACAACTTGAGGAACATGCCTAACAAGTCAGTTTTACCCCAGGGCGAATGGCGTAAAAACACATTCCCCCCAAATAAAAGAAATGCTTTTTTTTTTTTCAATTTCACCAAACTTTGAATTTTTTCTGGTTTCGTAGTATATTTTTACAAAAATTCAGCCTGTCATTGCAAAGTACAATTAGTGACGCAAAAAATAAGGGCTCATGTGGGTCTGTAGGTGTAAAAATGCAAGTGCTATGGCCTTTTAAGCACAAGGAGGAAAAAACAAAAACGCAAAAACAAAAATTAGCCTGATCCCGAAGGGGTTAATAAATCAGTTACAAGATATTGAAACAAAATATCTACTAAGCCTCATTAGAAGAGTCACACACATTAGACTCCTTAGTAAATGTCCCCCTGTGTATGACCAGAGGTTTGAAGCGGCCAATAACAAATTCTTCATTTTGAGCTGTCCAATATACACTGTTCAATCTTCCTGTGAGGTTATGATGTGACCCTTATTAAGGAGATTGATAATATGTAGCTATGCTTCAATATTAATACATTTACTTTTTATTATTTTTACTGATTCCTAACCAAATCAGGGTATAACTTGCGCAACTGCACAGGGGCTGTTAGGCATGGGGTGCAACTGACAGCGTACAAGAAAGATAGCACTTCTTGATGCCTATTAGCTGACATGCTGGAAGCGGATGATTCCCATGGCTCATAATTACTGGTTTAGGTTGGCATACTGGTGGGGGATTTTCTAGAGAGCTGCTGTATGATTAGCACGTTGCTATCTTTAAATTAGCAGTTAGAGAGCAGAGCAGCCATATGCTCTTCTTGCCCAAAGACTTTCTGAAAGCAAAAGATTTATTATTGCTTTTGAATATCATTTAAAGCATAGCTTCATACCATGACCTTTAAAGTGATTTAAGAAAAATCATATTATCTATGCATTAACTGTAACTGATTAACTGTAACAAGACTTATTCATATCGAGTATAGTTTGCCTATAGATACTAATATATAGATACTATATTTACTACACTGAGGGATTATCTGCCAAATGAGGCAGATATCCCCCCACCCCATGTAATAGAGCGAGCATCAGCAGATGAGCGAGCAAGCACTTCAAATGTTGAGCACATGTCAAAAGATAACCTGCCGCCAGCCGCACATTTCTCCGTGTAATAAGAAATATGTGGCCAATGGCTGATTAAAGGAAAGGCTGAACAAACACTGTTAGCGATGCTTATGCAGCATAGCTACATGATTATCGAGCCATGCAATAGGCATGCTAAGCGAGCGCTGAGCGAACAGTGGCAAATTTATTTTATTTCATCAAACCAAAAAGTGGCAGTGCCAATCCCCACATAGCTGTGGGCTGCCATCCCATGTTAAGTGACAGTCAGGGCCTGGCCCCCAGTGTGTTGTGCATGCGCCATGAGCACTGATGTAGGTGCACACATCATGAGTTATTCCAGGGTTGTCAATGGCTAGGTTCACACAATGTAAAAATGAGTGCAAATAATGTTCGTAGTTGCAAAACAACATCTGTTATTAACCCCTTAATAACCAAGGGCGTACATTTACGCCCCCGCAGGCTGGGCCTTAATGGACAACTCCAGCCAAAACTATTTTTTTATGTTATTACTTACGGAAAGTTAGACAAATTTCTAATGTACATTAATTATGGGAAATGCACATATAGGGCTATTTCCCTTAATTTAGTAGATCAGGGAGACTTCAGATTCTCTGAAATTCTGTGACGTCACAAATCGGGGGTGTAATTACAATGGAGTGTCCAGCAGGGGGCGCACTATATATATAGAAGTCAATGAGTACCATTGACTTCTATATATAGTGCGCCCCTGCTGGACACTCCATTGGAATTACAATGGATGTGTATGTGAATGTAATATACAGTATGTTTTTGATTGAATACATTTATGGAATACTTTGGGGAGCAAGTGTCCTTGTTCCCCAAAGTATTCCATAAATGTAATCAGTCAGTACATTTGGAGGGCACCGAGCAGGGAGGGAGAGAGGTGCATCTACCTCCCTCCCTCGGTGCTGCTGCCATACATACACACTGTACTACTCCCCCATAATTTGCTCATAGTATGAGCAGATAATGGGGGAGTAGTACCATGGCCGATCTGCATGGTAAGCCCGCCAAACCGCTGCTCCTCTCTGCCGCCCGCCTGCCGCCGCTCTGGACTACTACTCCCATCAACTGCTCATAGCATGAGCAGGTGATGGGAGTAAGTAGCTTGTATTTCGCTATTACATGGCTGATGCTGCTGATGCCGCGCGGCGGGGAGCCGCTCATCACAGTGCAGCCATCATGCCCCTCTGCTCCCCCCTCCTCCTCCTTCTTCCTGGATCTGGCCAAACTTCAACCCTACCACATGGCTGACTCCCCACCCGCCCGATCACACATACCTGCTCCTGTTGCTTCCTGGTGTCCACAGCCGGCACGTGTGGGAGAGGGAAAGCACCGGGAGCCCGTATGTGTGATTGGGCGGGCGGGGAGTCAGCCATGGGATAGGGTTGAAGTTTGGCAGTTTGATCCAGGAAGAAGGAGGAGGAGGGGGGGGGAGTGGAGGGGCATGATGGCTGCACTGTGATGAGCGGCTCCCCCCTGGGCGGCATCAGCAGCATCAGCCATGTAATAGCGATAACCAAGCTATTACCTCCCATCACCTGCTCATGCTATGAGCAGTTGATGGGAGTAGTAGTCCAGAGCGGCGGCAGGCAGGCGGCAGCGGGGAGCGGCGGTTCGGCGGGCTTACCATGGAGATCAGCCATGGTACTACTCCCCCATTATCTGCTCATACTATGAGCAAATGATGGGGGAATAGTACAGTGTGTATGTATGGCAGCAGCACCGAGCAGGGAGGGAGGGGGGAGGTAGATGCACCTCTCTCCCTCCCTGCTTGGTGCCCTCCAAATGTACTGAGCTTGCTTCATAGCGGGTGAGGACCGGCTGCTATCAGCAGCGAGGCCCTCACCCTCAATGGCGAGCCATCGTGTCGCGTCCACAGCATTTAAGTGTAAGTGACAGGAGCATCGCCTGTCACTTACCGATCAGGATCCCTGCAGCGTGTGTGTGAGGGTCCCAATCACATGGTCTGACTGACGGAGGTCTGTTACCTTTCTCCGTGCAGTCGGGTCTTCAGTCTTCTGATAGAGTCTACCATAGGCAAGCTCTATCAGAAGATTGCAGATGGCATAGCAGTCATCAGTGCATAAAATCTAATGTGACAGTGTAATAGTCCCCCGGGGGGACTAAAAAAAAGGTGATAAAAACTTTTTTTAAAATACCCAATAGCCCCTCCCCCAATAAAAGTCTAAATCACCCCCTTCCCATTTTAAAAATAAAACACATAAAAGTAATAAAATAAATAAACATATTATATGTCGTAACGTATGTAATCGGTGATCTATTAAAATAAAACAATATTATTTCTGCACGGTGAACGGCGTGAACAAAAAGTGGTGAAAAAAAACAGGATCTCAAATTTTTTACTACATTTTATATATAAAACAATTAATAAAAAGTGATCGATGCATCTAATCCAAACAAATATGGTAAAAATAAAAACTATAGATCATGGCGCAAAAAAATGATGCCCCATACAGCCCCGTAAGTGAAAAAATAAATGCGCTATAGAAGTTACAATAGGGCCATTTTAAATATACCTATTTGCGAAATAAAGTTTTACTGTTAATAGAGAAGTTATAGTCACCTGTCACCTGCCCGCATAGAGCCATACCCCACTCCTGGACCCTGCCGGCTGTCTTCTTAGCTCCCCTCTGGCTATGTCATGACCTGGCTGACAGATGCCCCACTCAGGAAATGGAGCGGGACACTGCTGCAGTCACTGATTGGCTAAGCGGGCTAAATCCCACCTGTCTGTGATGTCGAACCCGGGTTGTGACATACCCAGAACCCGGGAGATGATGACAGCCAGCAGGGTCTGGGAGCTCTGTGATGCAGCACAGCGTGGGCTTGGGGAGTGGTAAGCATATTGTCTATTTTATTCATCCCCCACCCCCTGCCCTTAGAGATTTTCTACCCCCACCCCTGCCAGACTTTTCCTATAATACAGACCGCTGTTTTTAATCAACAGCCGTTGTTTGCACTTAGTTTTACATTGGTGAACATAGCCAGTATTTGTAGACTCTCAAATCTCAGAGGTCACACAGCTCTGATAGATCTCTGATCTGACCAAAAAGTCCATTGCAGCTACATCAATTCTCATGCCGCATGCATGAGATTTTGCGACAGGGCTCAGCTGGAAGATTGGTGATTTTTGATATTTTCTCTACATAGACAAGGAAAAAAAAGGTATCATCTTCTTAATGTACTTAACTCTGTATTAGGGTATGTTCACACTGAGTAAAATGGGCGAAATTCCACCTGTTTCATTCTGTCATAGCATCTCTATGGGAGCGCGCTCGCTCCTCCGCTGCCGTCGCCGTCCACTTAAAGAAGTGAAATGTCACTTCTTTGAGTGGGGAGCGTCGGCTTCGGAGGAGCGCGCACACTCCCATAGACAGGCTATGACACACTAATGGTTAATTCCCTAGTGCATCACACACAATTTGTTCCACCTGTAGTGGGGGTGGTTTGCAGGTCTTTCCACATCTTGTATGACTACAAATGTTTGATTTATTCATATTCATACTATGACATGATTAAGGGACTACATCCTGAAACGCGTTGCCACATGTTTTGTTTTGTCATCCATTTTAAAGATGTGAAATAAAGATTCTACTTTTATTTAACTGGAGTGGTGGACAATCCATTATCCTATGATTCCTATGACACACTGAGACAGGCGGAATTCTGTCTATTCTACTCAGTGTGAACATACCCTTATAGTGTGGCTGGTTTTACAGCGGGTGACAGATTTTCTATAACAATTTTGTTTTCCCACGAGTAATAGTGTATCATGGCTTATTTATTGTGAGACAAATTACTTTACTCTGCCATGTTCTAACCCCTCTAACTTTTTTTTTTACTTTTCTGTCTAAAGAGTTATATGATATGTCATTTAGAACTGTATTTGGAATAGTTGGGACTTTCTATGGCTGTATAATCCATGTTTTGTGGGATGTGAGCTTAAAATAACTAAATTCTGTGCTGAGTAGTATTTTTTTGTAGTTTACAACATTCATCATGCACAATAAATAGGGTTATATTTTAACACTTCAAACATGTTTTTTGTTTCAAATCTTTTGTTTAAATGTGGGAAAAAGGGGATGGGTAGAATATTTATTAGAATTTATTAAATTATTTTTTTTCTAAACTTTAAAGTTTCCCCATTCCACACTGTACAAATAATTATATGTACTGCAAAGTAGTTCTAACATGGATGAAGGAACCTAGAGGAAAATACAGTAGGTCAATCAGAACCCAGTATGTATGCTGTGTTTAGTAAAATTGATATAAAAAAGAATAAAGATAGCACCTATTTATTAAAGAAGCATCTGTCAATCAATATAGGTAAGATGCCCAGTAATGTGATCGTTTTCTGTATCACACAAGCATGTTAAACTAAAGCACGAAACTGGAACTGGATTTATTAGAAATTATCACTATTTTACCTATTGTTGATGAGTGTAGATGTAAAAGTGACCCGTCACTTCTTGAAACTGGTTCTGCATAGAATTTGTAGGCTAAAAAAATCTATACCAAACCCTCTTCATTGGTATTTGGTGTGGATTTACATCTGTAGCAAAATCCACAAGCAGATTTTAAGTCTGAAATTACATCCCAAAAAGGGTCAGGAATAGAGATGAGCGAACCTTGAGCATGATCAAGTCTATTCGAACCTGATCGTTTGGCATTTGATTAGCGGTGGCTGCTGAACTTGGATAAAGCTCTAAGGTTGTCTGGAAAACATGGATACAGCCAATGACTATATCCATGATTTCCACATAGCCTTAGGGCTTTATCCAACTTCAGCAGCCACTGCTAATCAAATGCCGAAAGTTCAGGTTCGGATCGACTCGAACCCGAGCCCGGTTCGCTCATCCCTAGTCAGGAACAAGGGCTTCAGCTATTTGCGACCTGGGTAGGAGTGAACAAGTGAGGCAACATCCCATTGCCAATGAGGGGAGCTTACTGAGCACAAATGAGTGAAACAATTTTTTTTATATTTTTTGAGTGTCTGGGCACATAAAACATTGGAGTCAGAGGTCTGAAAGGTCAGTGCTTATCTGGAAGCTTGGTGAGAGGACTTTTGTTTTGTCCAGAGCTGACTTTTCTTCTCTCTGTGCTCCTTCATTCCCCACGACCCCTCCCCTCTCCATAGAGCATATTGGACACAGGAATACAGTTTCTTCTGAAGTTGAGGGGGGGAGGAAAAGAACTTTTTAAAGCTTGTATATTTTGTTGGTATCATTTTAGGGTACATATGACTGTGCTAAATAATGATATAAGTATAGTTTTGTTTAAAACAGACATGGCGATACCAAATATGTTTTTGCTTTGTTTTTATTTTATTTTACTGTAAAAAAAAAAAAATGTAATAGAAAATTACATTTTGTTTTGTTTACATTTTTTTTACCAATTTTTAATAATCCTACAATGGGACTTTGACAAGCAATCTTCCGATAGCTTATATAATACACTGCATTACTATTGTAGCGCAGTGTATTATATCTGTCATCATAACGCTGAAAGTGTTCTGCCTTGCGAGAGGTGTGGTTAGGTAGGCAGACACACATGGCAGGCCTGGGGTCATTTATTAGGCCTCTAGCTGCCATAAAAACCTATTTGCACTGGGCAAACTTGGGTTGAAAAATTCCCAGATTCCTTACATGCCACAGTGACAATTTGACCATTGCATATAAGCTATTATACTACCAGGAATGGATGCTTCCCTGCTTCTTGTAGCTAAAGTGGAAGTCTCTTTGTCATGCAACAGTTGAGCACCCATGATTCTGAGCACAGGAGAACCATACTGGCTAACTCTAGCCCCACCATAAAAACATGTCAGACTAAAATAAGGTAATTTAGTCGTTAAAAAAAAAGTGTTCTTTGCAATTATAGACTATGTACATTTTATGGTAACACAGCATCATTATGCTACTGAATAGCTATGTTATTTTTCTATGCAGACTGGTCTGGGGCTTCTTTTTTTGTAGTCTGCTTTTATTCTGCAAACGATATCGTTTTTTTTCTTAGTTCTTTCATCCACACACCCACTGGGATAGAAGAAACATAGGACATGTGAGGGAAGCCAAAAACTGGCTGAAACTCTAGCTTGACCCTCTCAAAGGCTTTCTCTGTGTATATGAGGCAATGTTTTAGCAAAGCTTCACCTTTGTCTAACCAAAATATTTATACGTCACTGAAGACAATTAAAAGTTGATGGACTTTACATGGACCCAAACAAAACTAGGGAGGTAATGGCCATGTGATTCACAATGTATGAGTCATTAAAACACAAATATTTATGAGCTTCACACAGCAGACTAAACTGTCTACAGTTATATCACTAGATGCAGAGTCTGCTTTACTGGTTATATCCTTCAAGTTTTCCTTTTATAGGAGGTTTATGCATATTTATATATTTTAGCTTTTTTCTTCTTCTTCTTCTTCTTCTTATTATTATTATTATTATTATTATTATTATTATTATTATTACTTTTTCGCTGCATTCCTGGAAGGGTGCACCTGTGATGCCCCTTCACTTTGAAGATCCAGCCTGCACTTGTTAAAGTACCCCCCACCATCAGAGTTGTAAATCATATTAGCAAGACTTCCCATAGCTGCTTTACAACACATTCCATGCATTTTCCAACAGTGATGTCAAACCCAAAGTGGAACACAGATAAAGACAGGTCAAAGAGTTCTCTTTGTATCCTTATTCAAAGTTATTTATGACAAAGATAGAGCCCTCCGAGCCTTTCCTTGTGCACAGTGAGTGCTGACAAATTCATCCTCATCATTAGTATGTGTGGAAAATTCAATGCAGCCTCCTAACCCAGAGGAAGAGAAATGAGGCCGAGTAATGACTGAGCTGTAAACAAGAAAGACTGTAATGTTTTACAATCAAGAGGAAAGATGGATGACTGAAATCTTGCTACAAAGCTACCCATGTATTGTATGTTGCAGCAAAGCTGGGAAATGGCATATGGGCAGCATGGAAAATAATTTACCATATGTGCACAAACTTTATGGATAGTATAGCTGACCACTCTAACAAGTAACACTTTTGTAAGTAGTGTAAACCTTATATCCCCGCTTAAAGGGGTATTCTCATCTCAACTTATTGTACATAGCTAAACTTGTAGAGCTTGTCAAGTTAAAGCGAATTTATCAAGTACATTAGTTTTAAGTGTTGCATATGAATAGAACGGCATCGGCGTGAGGAAGCCGGTGCTGGGGTCCGATCCCAACATACGGCGCCGGTCTATTACTGAGCACTGGCCCAGGCTGAAGCACTGGAGGCGGGCCAGCCCACCCTCAGTGGGAGGAAACCTCTGTCCCTCTATGTTGCGACTTTATTAGAATCAATGGAGCCTCACTGGCTTCCCCGTGTCGACGACATTTTATGAATACACATTCAACAAACTTACCTGCTTCTCCTGATATGCAGATTTTTGTTTCCGTTATTGACAGTTGGTTGTCTAGGATACAGACCACCACTTTGCACTAAAAACAGTGATCTGGCTGGTGGATATATATGTTATGGAGACATATAGAGCTGTAGTGAATATATACTGTATAAAATATATAAATATGTATACTACGGCAATATAACCACCTGCCAGATCACCGCTTATAGAGCAGAGAGGTGGTCGGTAACCTAGAAAACCAACTCTTAACAATGGAAGTACAAAAAAAAAGCAGCATATCAGGAGAAGTCAAGCTTGTTAAATGAATGGACCTGCAAAAACACTTTCTTTAATGAGCCCTACAATTTTAGATATGTAAGTTGAGATGAGACTACCCCTTTAAGGTAAAAAGACCTTTACTTTTTACTTTACTGTACTTTATTATGGTGTGCCTTACACTATCTTTGAACCTCTTGGTCCAAGGTTGACTATTATGTAAGTGACAGCAGACTGGGTTCCAAAAAAGTTTGTCCATAATGAGAGTCATGGTGGATGGAGAGTAGAGTGGCTTGTCCATCATGACAGTGTCAATGGGTTGGAGGTCAGCCTGCTTCATTACAAGAGAGATGGAGGACTGGAGGATTCAGAGAAATACATGGCACCTGAAAAAATATTGAGTAGCGGGTCAGATAAAATATTGTGGGGATGCATTGCTAAGACAACATGGTGTCACTGAGCTAGACCTGGAGAGCATCACATAGGAACAGATGGTAAGCTGACTGAGGGAACTGTTGCCAAAGTAAAGGTGTGGGCTAAGACTACCTGCAGAAAAAGTAGGTGTCAGCTTAGAGGCAAGTGCATCTTGTGCTTGTAAAGTCTCTCTGAGGAAAACTGTAGTTCTTGCTCCTGACAAGGGTTCTGGCCCTGGGCCAGGCCCAGAAACAAACTGCATGCAAAACTCTCTGTGTGTCTTGTTCTTTCCACCATACACTAGATAAAAGACCTCCCACCAGGGACTAACTGACCATAAATAAGGGTGACCAGGTCTATCCTCCTATTGGTGGGGAAGTGTTGAAGAAAAGAGAGGTAAGAAGTGTAGTTGGTGGGTTGTGTGTGAGCTACCTGCACCAGTGATTGGTAAAACAGTGAACAGCAGAGAACAGAAGCCAACCCTTCATTCTTCAGCTTCACTTATAACAGATAGGGGAGATTGAGACATCAAGTGGTGATGGTGCAAAAAGGCACCTTTCATCCTAGAGTGTGACACCTGACAGAGTTATCTTTAACCAGGGGGCATAAGACTTAGTGGCACACCTGTACCAGCGGGACAATACAGTATACCTGGCTTATAAAAAATGTTCCAAAGAAGTATGTTGAAATATCTTCTCTGTATCCTATTACTGTAGCTCAGCCCTGAAATGCTATTTTCACAATTGTTGCGCAACAAAATAAAAACTAAAAATAGTGGAGGAGATTTATTAAAATTGTCATTTAGACAACATAAAACCATATGAGACAGGCAGCAGATGCACCAAATTTATTGCTGGGTACAAACTATGTCATATCTGATTTGTTAGACTTCTTTATCACATTTTTTGGTCAGGCTTCTTTAATATTTTGCATTTTTTGGCAAATGTCATTAGGAAATCTGGTACATTTTACGACTTTACTCAGGACCCTTTTACACAATCTGAGGCAGAGCTTTAGGAGACCTTTACGCAGAGAAATTTACCCAGTTTTTTTATGCCAAACAGATTTTTGATGCCAAAGCCAAGAATGGATTTGAAGAAAAATCTCAGTCTTTCCTTAATGACCTGTTCTATGTTTATAGTGTGTTCCTGGTTTTGGCTTCAAAAAATCTGTCAGATAAATCTCTCTATGTACAGTACAAGCGCCCTTCCAAGGCTCGAACAGTCATGTAGTCAGGCAACTTGAATGATCACTGGATGCTTTACAGTTTAGTAAATTAACATTTGGCTATGTTCATACTATGTTAAAAAAAAAAAAAAAAAAAAAAAAAACAGAAAAGGCATCCGCTTTTTCTGTTTAAAAAGTTCCCTGAAGAAGCTATGACTAGCAAAACATGCATTGGGACAGCTCTAGCTTGTGCAGCAATATAGGTGAGTGGAGCTATTATTCAGGAACTATGACATCCGTTTCAAGTGATTCTGCTTTTCTGGCGGTATGAGTAGAACCGTAGTAAAGTAGTATATACATTTAAAGCACATTAGGTTATCACTCCTCAAAGCACCCCTAGACATTTTTTGTTTGCACAAACTGAGATATCATTGTTATGTAATGTGGTAATTTTTTAAACATTTTTAAATAGTATCCTAAATTTTATATACATCATGTACATCAAGTAAATCATGTGAATAAAAGAAACATTACGGTCTATGAACCATGCCCATAGCATTTTCCGTGTACTGTATTTTCCGGCATATAAGGTGACAGGGCATATAAGACGACCCCTAACTTTTAAGAAGATTGTCAGAGGTTCGCCTTATACGCCGGAAAATATTCCCGGCACAGGCAGTAAGACACTTGGCTGCCAGGAGAGCATCGAGAGAATGACAGAGGCTTCGGAAACTTCCTCATTCTCATTCTCCCGAAGCTCTCCCCGCAGCCGAGTGTCTCTGAGCTTCTCCGATGAGACGCTTGGCTGCCCAGTCGAGCTTTGGGTATGTCACACTGCCTGCACCAGGAACAGGACAGAAGACAGGCACAGCTGCCGGAACGGGTCACAGGTGAGATGACTTTGTTTTTTTATAGTGGTCGCCCCATCTGCTGGGGATTCGGCCATTTTTTAGCTCCCCCACCGTATGGGGCGACCTTACCCGGCGTATAAGACGACCCCTGACTTCTAAAAAGATTTTTCAGGGTTAAAAAGTCGCCAGAAAATACGGTTTTGCCGCGATTTAATTGACTTCAATGCAATACATTATAGTCAATGGAATGACGGACGTCCGATGCAAACAGTGAATAAAATACCAGATGTTATCTGTGCAGACTTCAAAATAATGATCATGTCAATTATTTTTGGGCGTCTATTGCTAATAGTGGACGTTATTTTTAGTTGTTCACAGACACCGTCCTTTCACTTTCAAATTCAATAGACATTTCAATTAAAGACACACCAAAGGCCAATCAGTCCAGTCCAATCCAGTACCAACACTGACGGGCGGCCAAACAGCAAAATGACAGATGTCATTTTTTCCTTTTAAAAAACTAGTGTGAACATAGCCTTACACTGGACCATGTGAGGTCAACTAGGGATGATGGTATTGGCTACATACAAGATGTAATACACTTCTAAAAGTGTCTCATAACATATTAGTCTAAAACGGCAAATAAACCTGAAGCATAGTACGTCCCCATCTTTACAATTCTTTTACTTATTTTAAAATCTCCCCCAGCAAATCCCCAACAAAAGCGTACATTGGCTTTGCAAATGACACATCCCTATATTATTACAACTATCCACATTCTCCCCACAGGACAGCAAATGTTGTAGGCAGTTGCATAACTTTGTGTGTCTCCTTTTGGAAATAGCTTCTCTGACCATAAAAGTCAATAGGTCAGCAGAACCCACCTGCCGTCATCTTGTCAGTGGCAGAAGAAAGAAAGCAAATAAATTGTCAACTTTGCAGAACATGCCCTCAGTTCAGCTGCCAACCCACGGCCATAAACACAGCAAATAATTCAGATTTATTAGGTAACCTAACAGAATATGTATGTCTATTTTTAAGCTTGCTTATAACTCTTCCATGTACAGTTTTTTTTCATAACTCCTTAATTTTTATTAAGATACATAAAAATAAAACTATATAGACAAAAATGTCACTTTTCTAGTTTCCAGAGCATGGTGGTTCCCATATAGGTCTGAGTGTATCTTTCAGGGATACTTTGGTGTCATATATAGTTTTATATTATTTGATATTTTATTTTAACATAACAAACTGTATATGCTGTATGTTCTCTGTTCTCACAGGCAAAGCCATGGAGTCTTAGCTCAGTACACATAGTGATTGTAATGGTACTGTATTTACTGATGCATTGCCTGGAAACCCTCAGTCAGGCTTCTGCCAGTGGCCATTTTGTATAGAGCTCCAGTGCAATTTTGCGGCAACTGTCTGTCCCCTTGCTGTCCTGTGTGGTCCCCACAGTCCCAATTGCCCCCCCCCCCCCCGCAGTCCTGCTACTGACATCATCCATGACATTTTCCCCCACTGATTTTCACACAGGCATTATGGTTGCCATATGGATGGTTTCGCCAGGCACTTTTTGGTAGCAAAGAGGTGCATGATTACCGATGCTGATCAACAAGATTGTCGCTCATTTAATGGGCTTTCACACAGCTCAATGAATTTTTTTTTAAAAATGATTTTTTTTTAAGAACTTTGACTTGTATGCAATTTAGTCCTCCTCTTGAACTTTCTAGTGCTACCTATGGAAGGTAGATGGTGCTAGAGAGACAATATTCTTTTCCCTGGATAACAGCTAATTTGCATACTTTTTTCCCATGGATCATTGCCTGAAAGACTTCATATATAGCTGTATATGCTTATTGAAAAATGTATCCTTCCCCAACACCAAAGATGAAGCTTTGATTTAGTAGATCAGGTCACTATTTTGGACTTGCATCGATTCCACCACAGATTTGCATCAATGGTGTCATCTTGACTGCAGGGGTGGGGCATGTAATGGGTAGAAGTACCTAGGGAATAGGCATACACTGGATTACAGCTGGCTGCAATATCCAGTTATAGACATGCACTATGATCCAGAGACAGATGACATGTTAAGACACAAAAAAATGTGATTTCTACAATAGTTTTTAAGACTGATACAAACAAAAAGAAGCAAGAAATGTAAAATGAACATGATAACTAACTTTACCTTTACATTAAACATAGCAACTTTAATGCACTTGTACAAATTAGAGAACAGTACTCATAAGAGTAATCATATGATATCACAGTTCAGTCAAACAAAAACATCTGATCTATGATCACAAGGAATATTTCCCTACTTAGGATTCCCTAGGTTTTTACAAGGCTCCTATGAATGGCTAAGCTTGCTAAAGAGCCATTGTTGCCTAGTAAATGTAATAACGTCATTGTCAGTTCCTGTCATACTTCTTAGCCACACATGTGAACTATCTGATTGCCGGGCCTCCGAACAAAATCATCTTACTGTTTCTGCCTATTTGCAGCCATTCATCATTAGGATCTAATGCATACGATCTACTGTACTGTAAACAAGAGGCACTTCTCCAGAAGACTTTAGCAGCCCATAAAGACTAATTATTTATAGAACGTAACTTTAAAGTAGCTAAATTACATTACCAACTTAGCTGCTTTCTGTGGATATACATAGCACTTCATCAGGGGCGGATAGACAGCAGGGAGTCCCGATGCAAAAACAGTATATGGGCCATTTCTCTCCAATTACTCTTCATAGAGCACCTCTTATGTTTCTCTAACAAGCCACCAGTAATTGAGAGTTATGGGATTTATTAGTACCAAACATATATTCTAATGGGGGTATAAAGCTGATATAAAGCACATGCACCTACTGGGTCCATGTGCACGGACACACTTGATTTAGAAATATAAAGTTATCAAATTTCACATGCTGGTACATGAGGTGAGGACTCAATAATGTTCTTCATTGTTGAGTCATTGTCAACAGAAAGGATCTTTTACTAACTATTGTAACAAAACTAGAAGGACCCTATGCCATATAATGTTACTATATGCTCCCGCAAAATGGTTTAAAGAGTTTTTGGGTTGAAATAATTGGTCTATTATTTGGATCATACCCAAAACCCCTGCTGTTTTGTTGCAGTGCTTGTCCTACACAGTGAATGGGGCCAGAAGCAATTGACCTCTGTGTTATGACCTGACCTGGTTACTGTAGATCCGTTCCTGTTCACTTGTATGGTAACTGAGCTGCAATAACCCGGCAGGGCTACTATACAGTGAGCAAAGCCAACTGCCTCTGATTCAGTTCACTGTGTTTTGTGGGCGCCATTTGTACCCTTGGACACATTTCAGTATCTTACGTGTAACCAAGTGAGAATAACAAATGAATTGTATAGTTTTACCACCGAAAAAAATTAGATCAGTGATTTTTTTAAATACAGATCAAGAGGAATTGTATGTTTAGTTAAATGGTTGAAATATGTAGAAAAACAATGTCAATGACATATAACGGATCATGTCATATATATTTTGAAGAAAAAGTTGCACCATGCACATGGGGTCTTTAGAAGGGATCTGAGCAGTACAGTTTACAGTGAGTCAATTGGTAGCCCCCAATGTGAGGGGTGGTGACTGAGACAAAAAAAATACTCCACGTGGAATGCCTTCGGATATACAGGTTAAAATCAATGACACCCTATGGCTGTATGAAATATTGAGCTTTAGTTGTTTGTTACAATCATGTGGCTTCTGTTTGAATGGTTGCTTTGTTATTGTCTTTCCTCTTTAAGGTGATAAAAAACCAGAATGGTCTAGTGTTAGCTATTTGACTGCCATGACTGGTAATTGAACTGGTATGATGCAGTGTCTAACCCTGTACAGTGTGAGTTTGATGATTGATTATGGGACATTTCAGTGCTGTTTATGTGTACTCTCCCTCCAAAGTGATTCAAACTAGTGAGTACTGTGACAATCAAAATGCCTTGATCTTTAGGTACAGTACATTGGCTTGATCCAGAGGCATTAAATTTATACGCTTATTTCTTGCAAATGCAAGGTGTAATTTGAATAATTGAAAGCTCTTTTACGGCCCGAACCAGGACTTTATGTGTTATGAGACAAGATGACTATCTTACCTCAGGTACAAGATTACAAGGTTGTAGGGCACTGTACCTGCTGAGGCAGCCACTTTACCTCTTTTTTGGGCAACTGTGTTTATTGAGGGGCAACTATCTACCTACTGGAGGCACCTAGCTACTAAGGGGGGAATTATTTGGGATACTATGTGGCTTTGGAAAAGTGTAAAGCCTAAAATGTTTGTCTGACACATGCTGGAGAGACAAGTGATGACTGGAAGAAGACTTCATAGTAGTCTTCATGGTGTTCCGGGCTAGAAGGAGAAGAAAAACATGGAGATTTATCAGTGAATGCCAGCGAAGCAGGAATAAGCTGCCGGGGATCATCCCAATAGTTTGGAGCCATGTTCTCAATTGGTGTTATAATTAAGATTTCCCTGAAAGACCACAGCATGTCAGAATGTACATGTCATTTTAAAAGGGAGCATGGCCCTGTTTCATGATGCCCATGGTTTGTGAAGACCATTCTTATAGGATGCAGCCCAAACCATGAGGAACATTTTAGACCATCATTTGTACACCATTAGTCTTTACAGTTGGCACCTTACAGTACATTGAGCTTCCTATTTCCCAAGCCAAGAACCATCTGACAGGAAACCAGATGGTAAAATGTAATTTAATATAACACTAAGCAACCTATTTCTGGCCCTCTTGCCTCCTGTCAGAAGTTTAAACCTGATGGCGGGAGACTCAGCTGGGAAAAGTACTGTTGCCCAGGGTTATATGGTGCAGCAAGCTTATCCAGCAGAGGAGCTTTGCTGAAGAGTCTTCTGGCATCATACATTTGTCTCGATAACAGTAGTTCAGATTTTCATAGTTCAATAGATTTAGATTTTTTTTTAGCACTTTAGTAGTCTCTCGAATTGGGCATGTGTTTGTTACACAATGGGGGTGATTTATCAAAGAGTGTAAAATTTAGACTGGTGCAAACTGTCCAGAGTAACAAATTACAGCTCAGCTTTCATTTGACCAGAGCTAAAAGCTGAGCTGTGATTGGCTGCTGTGGGCAGTTTGCACCAGTCTAAATTTTCCACCCTTTGATAAATCTGGCCCATTGTGCTTATTTATGTAGAGTTATGGTCAAGCGTACATGATTCATCCGATTATCGAGGTGATGCAATTAAGTGTTAAAAAATTTTTTTTTACTATTCTAGCTGATTCTCCAATCCACATGTGTCCATTTGGCAGCTGTGACAGACAAATGAGGTCATGTGTCAATAATGTCATTTTTATGACTATTTGTAACACAAAGCGTGTGACCAGATCTTTAACAGCTTGGATTGACTAGTGCAGACTATCAACTCATGTGACACTTAAGGCCAATTACATTCTTCAGTCCAATGCTGTCAATACACAACCTCCTTTGGCTTGTTCTTATGAGGTCAAGGAGAAGAGGGAGCATAAATGAGTGATGAGTGGCAGATTTAATAGATGTGCAGGTCTCCCAAAGCCCACTCCTACCCAATCCATAGGGAGCTGGGAGAGTCTTAATGTATGAGCCCCTTTTCATTTACAGATTTATTTCCATGAAGATGTTTTTAGGTATCATATTTTATAACAAGGTTCAGGCAAAGCTCTATGTCATCATCTTAACATAGAAGAGTGAATCCAAAACAAATGAGCAAAGAAATCTGACAATAATAAAATGAGTATAATTTCCAGGCTACAGTCCCCCTGTGGATATGCAGCATTAGTCAGCCCAATTTTACGAGGTGACATAGAACTGCAAACACCATTGACTTTTTAGAAATAGCTACAAATGGATATTTCTTTCTCGAAGAACAGGGAAAAGTAGCAAACCCCAGACCAGTATTCAGTAAGCACTCACTAGGCACTTGTGTAGCCTGTTATGATCCACACGCTCCAACATTGCTGATGACAGAACATCAAATATTCTTAAACCGTATCTAAGCACCTCAGTGATGGGGTGAAATACCATCCTAATATCAGAAATAAGTCTGGTGTAATAACTATTGCCCTTGCAGTGTGAGTGTACTACCCACCAATAGAGTCATCTTAATATAAAGTATACCACTTAAAATGCACTTTCAATATACTTAGTGTGTGTGTGTGTGTGTGTGTGTGTGTGTGTGTGTGTGTGTGTGTGTGTGTATATGCCTACACGCTTTCCTTGCTACTGATATGAAGCCAACATATCTATTAAAGTGAACCTTTTACAAAAAATAGTGATTTCCCTGCAGGTTTCTGTGAAACTCAGAAGGTTTCTGTGTTCTTAGAATATCACCATAGAGGTTATTGTGCCTATAAACTTGTGACTACAGACCCTGCACCTATAATAATGTGACTGCAGTTTGTGAGACAGACCCTGCACCTATGTGACTGCAGCCTATGAGACAAACCCTGCACCTATGTGACTGCTAAAGACTACACTGTGCAGCCTGTGAGATAAATCCTGGATTTCTTCTAATGTGACTTCAGCCTGCAAAACAGACTGTACTCATCTGATAATGTGACTGCAGCCAAATGGCCGTGCACTAAAATTTTATGTCTTGTTGATTGCGTTATGTCCCCACTATTCACTGTGCCTATTAACCCTTAGAGGACCGGGCCAATTTGCATTTTTGCACTTCTGTTTTTTTCCTCCTTGTGCTTAAAACCCCATAGCAGTTGCATTTTTCCACCTAGAAACCCACATGAGCCCTTATTTTTTGCGCCACTAATTGTACTTTGCAATGACAGGCTGATTTTTTTCATAAAGTACACTGTATAACCAGTAAAAAATTCAATGTGTGGTGAAATTGAAAAAAAAAAGTTTTTTTTTTATTTGGGGGTTTCTGTTTTTACGCCGTTAAATATGTTCCTCAAGTCCTTACGATTACAACGATATGTAACATGTATAACTTTTCTTTTATCTGATGGCTTGTAAAAAATTCAAACCATTGTTAACAAATATATGTTCCTTAAAATCGCTCTATTCCCATGCTTATAGCGCTTCTATCCTTTGGCCTATGGGGCTGTGTGAGGTGTCATTTTTTGCGCCATGATGTGTTCTTTCTATTGGTACCTTGATTGCCCATAGGCGACTTTTTGATCGCTTTTTAGTACAATTTTTCTGGATTTGATGCGACCAAAAAATGTGCAACTTTGCACGCAGCGATACCAAACATGTTTATTTATTTATTTTTATTTATAACATGGGAAAAGGGGGTGATTCAAACTTTTATTAGGGGAGGGGTTTTTCTTTATGAATAATAACACTTTATTTTTTTTACACTTATACTAGAAGCCCCCCTGGGGGACCTCTAGTGTAAGCACACTGATCTCTCATTGAGATCTATGCAGTATAGTTATACTGCATAGATCAATGAGATCGGCACTCGATTGCTTTCGGCTGCTGCATCCAAAAGCAATTGAGTGTCGAGCCGGGATCAGAGCCATTACGGCGCAGACCCCTGCCAGGTAAGGAAGCAAGAAAGCGATCCACCCCACTTGACACCAGGGATGAGGCTTCAGTAAATTTTCAGATGCAGCTGTCAACTTTGACAGCTGCATCTGAAAACTTGATTAGCTACAAGCCGCACCCGGGACCGCGTCAGTTAAGAGCCGCGCAGCCCCGCTCTGAAGTTCTCTAGCGACCGCTGGATGAACAGGGTCGTCTAGGGGTTAATTTAACTACGGTGTCACTCCAAAAATAAGACATACCATGATAATAAGGCCTGGATTCATTTTGAAGGATTTTTGGCGTATGTTTGAAACATAATCTCTACTCTAAAACTAAGCCCTAGTTACAGTCAGCTGACCAGATCCCTGACACTGGGTACTGAGCATCAGCCAATCAGTGCCATACTTGTTATGCCCCCCCCCACCAGCTCAACACAAGCTGCTTATTGTTGAAACGGGAAGGGGGGAGGCCTAGTCGAAAGTTTGCTATGGGGCCCAGCCATTTCTAGTTATTCCCCTGGGGGGAGGTATACAGTATGGGAGGCCTTAATGCAGAGGGGGGATGTATACAGAATGGGTGAAGAACTACAAGGGGGGTAAACAGTATGGAGGCCTATTTACAGAGAATCTTACAGTATAGGAGCCTAATAATAGTAGGACATACAGTATGGCAGCTAACTACTGTATACAGTGAATTATATCTATGAAATAAACCCTAGCCCCCTTTATTCAGAGAAAAAAAAAATATGACCCAATCTTATTTTCAGAGAAACACAGTATCAAGTTATCATTGGAAGAAGTCCATTATTAACCTGACATTTTAAATAACCTGTCACGAGCCTTCAGGTCTATTATCATATTACAAGCTACTATGTCCCAAAGAAATGATTCCAAAGATGGAGGTCTATTTCCACATTAAAGGGTTTGTCTGACCTTGAGTAAAACAGACAGGAGGCTGTTCACTCTTTAAAATTCCAGCACTGACTGTACTGCATGACTTAAAGGGTTCTTGTATCTTTAAAAAAAATTCTGACATGTCAGAGTGACATGTTAGAGGTTTTGATAGGTGGGTGGGGGCCGAGTGCAGACACCCCAACTGATCCCTAAAATGAACGGGCGGCAACACATTGCTCACTGCTGTGCCTGTTCATTTTGGTGAGCGGCATGAGCAAAACTTACCTGAGCATTCCTGTATGGTTAGATTAGGGATGAGTGCGGTCTCAGCACCAACAATGAAAACTTCTCACACATTGCTATGATATATCAGAATAATTTTAAAGATACAGTTACATATTAACTGTAGTAGTGATGTCAATTAATAATAAAACATAGACACCAACTTTATCCCATCAGTCTCTCCCCTACTATTCTCCCTAATAAACAGATTTTTGCCAGTTTTCCTGCAACATAGATGGGGTTTCTCAAGGAATACAAAATCCAGAATGATTTCAGATAGCTGCCGGCTTAACACTTACTTGGTTGACAGCTATCTGTCTCAATCCCCATATACACATGAACGCTCGGCCAAGTGAGCCTCTTCTTGCTTCTTGCCCCAGGAACAACAGGATCAGCCTTGCTGAAATCTAACATGTCCAACATTATATCCATTAACCACTTAAGGACCAGATCTATTTTAATTGTTGACCTTTAGTTTTTTCCTCTCCTTTTAAGAGCAAAGAGTCTTTTATTTTTCCATCTACAGGGCTATGTAAGGGCTCAAGGTTTTTTTCAGGAACAATTGTACTTGTTTATTTACAAGTGGCACCTTGTATTCTAGCATAAAGTGAATGATGAAACCCCCTAAATATTATTTATGGGGTAAAATTGATTTTAAAAAAATTTAATTCCACAAATTTTGTGAGGTTTCCATGTTTACGCCCAAATGTGTGAAAGCCCAGGTGCCAAGGGTGTAGGGGTTAAATTAGTGGTCAATGTCACTTTAGAAAAAACATTTTTTAACAAGTAGTACTTTTCAAAAATCTTTATAGGTCAGGGTCTGACCCTGACTGTTCACTAGAAAGGGGTAGGAGAAAGAGTGCCATAGGATAGGACCTCCTGACTCTGTATCATGCCATCAGGATGGACTTTAAATGTATGTTTTTGAACCATCTTGGTCAAAGCCAAAGTGAGCTGGAAGAATAGCCATCAGCCATGTGCTTCTCTCCTATATCCACCTGCAATCGAGGGAAGGCTCATCACTTAGACCTGTTAAAACCTTTGACATAACATGTCAAAAATTTGTTTACACAAAAGCTTTAACAGCCAACTTTCTACAGTAAGGCTGGGTTCACACTACGTATATTTCAATCAGTATTGTGGTCCTCATATTGCAACCAAAACCAGGAGTGGATTATAAACACAGAAAGGCTCTGTTCACACAATGTTGAAATTGAGTGGATGGCCGCCATTTAATGGCAAATATTTGCTGTTATTTTAAAACAACGGCTGTTATATTGAAATAATGGCTGTTATTTACTGTTATATGGCGGCCATCCACTCAATTTCATCATTGTGTGAACAGAGCCTTTCTGTGTTTTTAATCCACTCCTGGTTTTGGTTGCAATATGAGGACCACAATACTGACTGAAATATACGTAGTGTGAACCCAGCCTCCGGCTACAAACACACTGGGCGAGACCCGCTGCGGAACCCCTGCCCTTCACATATATGGGCAGACAAACTCACAGCCGGATGGACATCCCGCTGCGAGTCTGTCAGCAGCCCGTCATGTTAACCCCAACCCCCCCCCCCCCCGCCACCGGAACTGATTGGCTGAGCGGAACATGAAGACACTGAGAGCCCCGAAGCAAGCTGGAGCGGGGACTAGGTGATGTATTAGCTCCCGTGGCAGGGGGTTAAAGCGACTCTGTACCCACAATTTAACCCCCCCCCCCAAACTTCTTGTACCTTTGGATAGCTGTTTTAAATCCAAGATCTGTCCTGCGGTCCGCTCGGCAGGTGATGCAGTTATTGTCCTAAAACTACTTTTAAACTGGCAGCCCTGTGCCCAATGGCTTAGATTGTGTATTCATTAGGCTGGCACAAACTCTCTGTCCCTCCTCCCCATCCTCCTTATCATTAGGAATGCTATTCCTAATGATGAAGAGGGTGGGGAGGAGGTACGGAGGGTTGGGCATGGGGCTGCAAGTTTAAAAGTTGTTTTTAGGACAGTAACTGCATCACCTGCAGAACGGACCCCAGGACAGATCTTAGATTAAAAGCAGCTATCCGAAGGTACAGGTGGTTTGGAGGGGTCAGATTGTGGGTACAGAGTCGCTTTAACGGGGCGGGCTGCTGACAAACTCGCAGCGGGATATCCATCTGGCTGTGAGTTTGTCTGCCCAAGTGTACAGGCCAGAATTTGTGTATTTGTACCCTAAAATAGGTCCCACACTGGACAACGGTGTTTAACACTACTGTGCAACAGTAGAAGGGTGACTATAAAATGAATTGTAAAAGTAAGGTAGTAAGGACTAGCAGTAAAGGTCATATTACATGGCTCAATAAGGAGTGGGAAGCGTGTGCCGACCTGTCAGTTCAGCGTTCGCTTCCCCTTGTTCTCCACTCTCTGTCTGTGCTATTACACACACAGACATCAAATGAGTAGGGGGAGCAGCAGAGGGGCTGCCTGAATGATCCTTAGAAGTCAGTGGTGGTCTACTGCTGCCACTCCCATTACACAGAGCAGCTAACAGTAGATCGGGACTGACATGACCATGATTTTTCAACACGTTGAAAGACGATCAGCCAATATGTACATGTCGGCTGATCGTGACTGGTAATCGGCCAAGTAAGACCAATAATCACATCATGTAATAGGGCCTTAACATAGACAGCTATGTCAGAAATGCTGCCTCTATGTCCGCAATAGTGATAGATAAATAGATAGATAGATAGATAGATAGATAGATAGATAGATAGATAGATAGATAGATAGATAGATTTAAATTACATAGTGTATGGTATAAAAGCAATAAGAACCTGTGGCTCTGTGGTGCAATGGATATTCATTAAAAGTATTTCATTAAAAGTAGCCCAGATTACAGACGTGCAGCAGGAGTGGAGATTACCAGCATGGACTAGCATGAAAGGTAAGCGAAATATGAATTTACACAAATACATATTGTTAAGTCTATTAATGCTCTGTGAGACTACATGGCTTAAAATGGTATTAGATGGAGCAGGTGTTGTCCTGGTGTGAAGTCATACACGTCATGCTAAGACATGTTTAATTCACATAGGTTTTAATTGTTACTTAATGCATACGCTTTGAGAAAATGCAAAACAATTGAGGAGGCAGAAAAATTTAATTTGACTCTTGTGGTTGGAGAAGCATTTTGTACAGCGTGACATGAGCATTATTGAATATAAGCGGCTGCTGTGTACAGCTGCTGCTGTTTATGTTACAGAGATAACTGCTATCTATCATCAGACACGTAGCTTAGAACTGGAAGCAATTAGGACTTTGCAAGTAGAAATCACTGCGGCACTATGTTACTTTCAATTGTGCAGCCGCAAGGAATAAAAATGCATTAGGAAAGCGTTCATTAGTAAATAATCCAGCGGGCACCCCAAATGTCCCAGTGCAAGCCCCCATGTTTAGAAGTATACAATTTACCAATAATGAAAGCAAACAAGTATAAATGGTGTCCAACTCATTAGGTGAATAAAATATATCCTTTATTAACCCCTTCAAGACAGAGCCCTTTAATGCCCAGATGTCTGGGTCAAATTAATGCAATGTTCCTCCCCGCCTTCTAAGAGCCATAGCGCTATTATTTTTCCACCTACAGGGCTGGTTGGGGTATAATTTTTTGCTCCATGACCTCTAGTTTTTTAATTAATATCATATTGGTGTAACAGAAAAATTTTGATCGCTTTTTATAATTTTTTTTCTGATATATAATTTAATAAAATCAGCAATCCTGGTGTGGTTTTTTTTTCGTCAGTACCGTACGGGAATAATAATGTTATATTTTAATAGATTGGACAATCCCGCACGCTACCATATGTAATATGTTTATTTTTTATAATGGGCTAGGGGGGTATTTTAAACTTTTATTGGGAGAAGACTTTATAAGGGTTTTTTTAATACTTTAAAAACTTTATTACACTTTTTTAAACTTCTTTTCACTGTAAAACATGCAACATTAGATTGCATGTTCTGATCTATGCTATGCCATAGCATACCATAGATCAGTGTTATCGGCGAGCGCAGAGAGCAGACTCTATGCACAAATCACCGAACCGAGAGGACGAAGGTAAGAGGCCTAGCCCTGCCCCTCGGTACATGGCTGCAGGGGTCCTGATCATTCAGTGACAGAAGCTTGTTCTGTCACTGAGTACCTTAAATGCCGCAATCGATATAGATCGCAGCCTTTAAGGGGTTAATGAGACGCGGCTGCTGCAGCTGAAAGCTGAGCCGGGTGTGGGGATCGCACAGGGGGGGGGAGGTCCCCCCCAATAGACACCAGGGGAGTGCCAAAGGAGCATTTTAAATGCAGCTGTCAGCTTTGACAGATGCATTTAAAATGCTAATTAGCGGCACGGTGATCGGACCGTGCCCGCTAATTGCCTCTGTTCCGGCCTGCAGATAGCACCCGGGATCGAGGTGGTTCAGAGCGGGGTCACAACGCAGCCCCCCTCTGAACTTCCCCACCCGCATGAGGACGTACAGTTGCACCCTCATTCGGGAAGGGGTTAAAACAGTTAGGTCAGAATGGCAGAATAATTTGTTGTATATGCTCAGCCATTTACAGCGTAAATGACTTTACTATCATTCAGAAATATCCTTCCACCAAGATATTTTTTGACATTTGACAAGAGGTAAAAATTGCACAGGTCTAAATTTGGTGAGTTCTGTGGATGGAATACAATTAAAGTGACTCTGTACACACAATCTGACCCCCCCCCTAAACCACTTGTACCTTCGGATAGCTGCTTTTAATCCAAGATCTGTCATGGGGTCCGTTCGGCAGGGGATGCAGTTATAGTCATAAAAACAACTTTTAATCCGGCAGCGCTGTGTCTAACGGCCGGGGCTTACATTTGTATATGCATTAGGCTGGCACCAACTCTCCGTCCTTCCTCCCCACCCTCTTCATCATTAGGAATAGTCCAGGCAGATTGCTTCCTATTTCCCACTTGTGTGTATAATGAACATGGGCTGGATCGTTAATACACCTGTGCAATGCTTAAACAGCAGTAAATGTTCCTGGATCATTCCGAATGATGAGGAGGGTGGGGAGGAAGGATGGAGAGGTGGTGCCAGCCTAATGCATATAAAAATATAAGCCCCGGCCATTGTTTTTATGACAATAACTGCATCCCCTGCCGAACGGAACCCAGGACAGATCTTGGATTAAAAGCAGCTATCCGAAGGTACAAGTGGTTTGGGGGGGACAGATTGTGGGTACAGAGTCGCTTTAAATCTGTGTGATCTAGTCCTTTGTGTTGATGAAACAGAATTTTCTTTTTCACCTAATGTGGCATTTTTTTTTATCATTTAAATGTTGCAGTTTGTATGTATAACACATTGTTATACATGATTGTTTTTCCCCTTTTCAAAATAACCAATTAAGATTATTTTATGAACACCATAAAAACAGTTGCAATAGCTTTGCCCGCTGATGGAAGTGTCCTGTCTTCTTTGGAACCACTTTGCCTTCTGCAGTCCATCATTTTGACTGTTCTTTGTTCCCAGGATTGTAGTGGTGGACCCAAGTCCTATGACCGTATCTAAACCAATATAATAATTTGCTTGGATTGCACTTTTGATGCTTACACTGCTCTTGATCATCTGTGAGCATACATGGCACCCACCTAGCACACAATTTGTTCATGCACAAATGTTTAAAGTAGAAGTCTGGCAAATTTTTTCATTAAAGTATTTTATTGTCCCCCAATAATTATACAAATCCCCAATATACACTTATTACAGGAAATGCACATAAAGTGCTTATTTCCCTGCACTTACTACTGCATCAAGGCTTCACTTTCTGGATAAAATGGTGATGTCACGACCCGACTCCCAGAGCTGTGCGGGCTGTGGCTGCTGGAGAGGATGATGGCAGGGGGATGCTCAGTGTCCCTCCAGTGCCCTGTGTCCCTCAGTGTCCCTCTGCCATCATCCTCTCCAGCAGCCACAGCCCGCACAGCTCTGGGAGTCGGGGTGTGACATCATCATGTTATCCAGGAAGTGAAGCCTTGATGCAGCACTAAGTGCAGGGGGAAAAAGCACTTTATAAGTATTTCCCGTAATAAGTGTATATTGATGGTTTGTATAACTTTTGGGGGGGCAATACAATACTTTAATAAAAAATTTTACTGGACTTCATCTTTAAGTATCAGTTTATGCACACTGATATATCAACAGTCTCTGCTATGGCACTCACTTTCACTCTAAGGCCCACCAAGAGATTTGATTTTTTCGTCAACCATTTCTGGCAAAGTCCAGTCCATGGGAGACCTTTTGCATGGTTCATTATTGGATGCTTTCCTGACCCATTATAAATTCAGCAATCCAGTGCTTAAATACTAAGTTTGAAGAAAAAGAGTCATATGCGGTATACCCATCATGCGGCCGTTAAGGGGGATTAGAGAAGGCTCCCGGCGTGAGCCCCCTCTGCAGCCCGCGGTCCCTGGTTGCTATGTGCACCATGGGTATTAGCCCCCACGGCCGATCGCCGCAGCCGGCTAATTAACTATTCAGATGCAGCTGTCAAAGCTAACAGCTGCATTTGAATAGTATCTTTGCCCCCTCTCCCTGGTGTCTAGTGGGGGATCTTACCCCCCCGCCATGTGATCGCGGAGAGAAGATCCGTTGTAATGAGCCGGCTGGGGCTCAGCGTCTGCAATTCATGTAGATGGTCTGCAGCAGACCATTATAACAGAGCACCGATCTGATGGATCATTTCTTTATTATATACACAGCATTGATCTCAATGGGAGATCAGTGCTGTGTATATAGAAGTCCCCCAGGAGGCTTCTAATTACTGTTAGTGAAAAAAAAAATAAAGGGCCACATGTATCATCCGGCGAACGGATGATTTTAGGCGGAAAGTGCCGAGTACGCCAGGGGGCGGAAAGGGGGCGGAAAAAGGGCGGAAAGTGGGCGGAACTCAGAGTCCGCGCGATTTATCATCCGTTCCGCCAAAATGTACGCCGAAAACCTACTCCAGTCCTCAGCTGGCGTAGGCAGTCCGCCTCTACATAAATCTCCGTAGCGCCGGAGCTGCAGGGGCATTTTTACGTCCGGCGTAAAAAACGCCGGACTTAATAAATGCCTCCCAAAGTGTTTTTATTAATAAAAAATCCCCTCCCCTAATAAAAGGTTAAATCACCCCCCTTTTAAATAAATAAAAATAAATTAATAAAAAAATAAACATGTTTGGTATCGCCGCGTGCGCAATCGCCCTAACTATTAAATAATTACATTCCTGATCTCGCACGGTAAACTGTGTATTCTCGAAAACCCGCCAAAGTGCAAAATTGCACATTTTTGTTTACATTATATCCAGAAAAAATGTAATAAAAAGTGATCAGAAAGTCGCATATACACAAACAAGGTACCAAAAGAAAGAACAGATTGCGGTGCAAAAAAATGACACCTCATACAGCCCCATACACTAAACAATAAAAGCATTATAAGCATGGGAATAGACCGATTTTAAAAACATTTGGTTTTCTTTAAAAGGTTTAACTTTTTAAAAGCCATCAAATAATATAAAAGTTATACATGTTACATATCGTTGTAATCGTACTGACTTGAGGAACATAGATAAGTGTCAGTTTTACCATAGGGTGAACGGCGTAAATACGAAACCCCTCAAAATATAAGGAATTGCAGTTTTTTTTTCAAATTTCACTGCACATATAATTTTTTTCTGGTTTTTCAGCATATTTTATAGAAAAATTAAATCTGTATTTGCAAAGTATAATTGGTGTCGCAAAAAATAGGGCTATGTAGGTCTGTAGGGGAAAATATGCAAGCGCAGTGGCCTTTTAAACATGAGGAGGAAAAAACGAAAGCGCCGAAATGAAAACTGGCTCCGTCCTTAAAGGGTTAATATTGGTTGCAGTTTATCATCTCAATACTCTGTAGCAGCACTCCATTCTAGGGGGAAGTCCAAACCAAAGTTCATTCTAAACTTTAAGGTTAATGAACATAATTTTAAAATACATTGGGGGGGGGGGGGAGTTTAATCATTGTGCACCAGTTTTTGGGATACAGAAATTTTTATAGAAGCTGCTTTAAGCTGACAACGTCTTTTTTCAAAAACTTTTTGGAATATGCTATCAATTGTTAACAGCAAATGGAAAGAATGATAGGAATAGGATATTTTCTTAGGACCTACTCATGTAATGTTTGTCTTTCCTTTTTTTCCCCTCTTTCAGCTCTTGTAACCTGCGTGAACTGTTGTTTTGTCATTAATTCAGGATCCAGAGGTCACTTGGTGTCACGGCCTAGGGTGATTTTTAGCTTAGGGACAGGATTTACTAACTGATTAAAAGCAAACGTAAAGTTGAAAGAACCCGCATTTATTAAAGTATTTATGCTACTACTATACATATATATTTTAATACTGTCCCTGCAGGAGCTTTTTAAAACATTTTTCATTTTCTTATAACACAGCTTATAGGAAAACAATACCTTTTATGTGTGATTTATAAAAATGTAATAAAGGTAAATCCCTAGATTGGTTATATAGTTCAAAGACACCAGTGATAGACGTATATATAGTTACTGATGTAAAAGTACATAGTCATATGTGTGAAAATGTAGCCCTGTGTCCTTGCTGAACCCAATTTAAACATTTAACATACTGTATTTAAAGGGCTAGATCATAGCCCCTCTTTCCCTATTTCTTTTCTCCAGGCAATACATAATATGTTTATTGAAATGGTATTCTGAGTTGTAATTTTTTTTCTATCAATGTGCTCAGCCTAGTGAACAACATAAAAAAAACCTCATACTTAAATTATTTGCTTCCCCTGCTGTTCTGCCCTAACTGGTTTGTTGGCAGTAAACATGAGGAATCATGGCATTGTGTGGAGTTTTCACCCAAAAAGTCCACATTGTGAGGAAAGTTCTACTTCAAGCACTTGTTGCTCCTCCAGAAAGAATAATTGGCAAGTCAGGAGAGGTATCAGTATTTAGGGACTCTCTTGAGACACTGAAAGGAAACCTGCTACCTGGAGTATCAAAGTGATGACAATGCAGGGGCGTAACTAGAAATGGCTGGGCCCCCTCTCGATCGACCACTACGCCATCAACACACTCAGCTCTACACAGGTCCTGTATACCATATAAATTACAGTACAGTTATATCAGGTGACTTACAGGGGACGTCTTCTCTGATCGGAGTTCTTCCCTTTTCATTTTCTTCTCCATCTCCTTCTCCGAGCCACAAATCCACAGAATCTGCCAGAAAAACATATTAGTCTCCTCACACTGGCACCATCCTCATCTCTCTATACTGCACATCTGCATTGGCCCCTTTACACCCTCATTTAGTGGGAAGGCTGACTCTATGTGATCCCATTTTATTATATTGCCCTTCTCTCTGTCGCCCCTCCTTATAAATAGCCCCCTTATATTGCCCCCCTTATAGAAGCCCCCATGCTGTCCCCCTTATAGATGCCCCCCATGTTGTCCCCTAATAGATGGTCCCCTATGTTGCCCCCCCTATAGATGGCCCCTCCTATGTTGTCCTCTTATAGATGGCCCCCTCTCCCCCTATATTGTCCCTTTATAGATGTTCCCCTCTCCCCCAATGTTGTCCCTTTATAATATCCCTCTCCCCTATGTTGTGCTCCTCTCCCCTATGTTGTCCCCTTATAGATGGCCCCCTCTCCCCCTATGTTGCCCCCCCCATTATAGATGTCCCTCTCCCCCCTTCCTTATAGATGTCCCCCTCTCCCCCCTTCCTTATAGATGGCCCTCTCTCCCCCCTCCCTTATAGATGCCCTCCTCTCCCCCCTCCCTTATACATGCCCCCTTCTCCCTCCCTTATAGATGTCCCCCTCTCCCCCCTTCCTTATAGATGTCCCCCCTCTCCCCCTTCCTTATAGATGTCCCCCTCCCCCCCTTCCTTATAGATGTCCCCCTCCCCCCCTTCCTTATAGATGCCCCCTTCTCCCTCCCTTATAGATGTCCCCCTCTCCCCCCCTTCCTTATAGATGTCCCCTCCCCCCCCTTCCTTATAGATGCCCTCCTATCCCCCCTTCCTTATAGATGCCCTCCTCTCCCCCCCTTCCTTATAGATGTCCCCCTCTCCCCCCTTCCTTATAGATGTCCCCCTCCCCCCCCTTCCTTATAGATGCCCCCTTCTCCCTCCCTTATAGATGTCCCCCTCTCCCCCCTTCCTTATAGATGTCCCCCTCTCCCCCCTTCCTTATAGATGTCTCTCTCTTCCCCCCTTCCTTATAGATGCCCTCCTCTCCCCCCTTCCTTATAGATGCCCTCCTCTCCCCCCCCCCTTCCTTATAGATGCCCTCCTCCCCCCCCCCTTCCTTATAGATGCCCTCCTCTCCCCCCCTTCCTTATAGATGCCCTCCTCTCCCCCCCCTTCCTTATAGATGTCCCCCCTCCCCCCCTTCCTTATAGATGCCCTCCTCTCCCCCCCCTTCCTTATAGATGCCCTCCTCTCCCCCCCCCTTCCTTATAGGTGCCCTCCTATCCCCCCCCTTCCTTATAGATGCCCTCCTCTCCCCCCTTCCTTATAGATGCCCTCCTATCCCCCCCTTCCTTATAGATGCCCTCCCCTCCCCCCCTTCCTTATAGATGCCCTCCTCTCCCCCCCTTCCTTATAGATGTCTCCCCTCCCCCCTTCCTTATAGATGTCCTCCTCTCCCCCCCTTCCTTATAGATGCCCTCCTCTCCCCCCCCTTCCTTATAGATGCCCTCCTCTCCCCCTTCCTTATAGATGCCCTCCTCTCCCCCCCTTCCTTATAGATGCCCTCCTCTCCCCCCCCTTCCTTATAGATGCCCTCCTCTCCCCCCCCCCCTTCCTTATAGATGTCCCCCTCTCCCCCCCCCCCTTCCTTATAGATGTCCCCCTCTCCCCACCTTCCTTATAGATGCCCTCTTCTCCCCGTCCCCCTTATAGATGCCCCCTTCTCTCTCCTCCCCCCTCCCCCCCCCCCCCCCCCCCCCCCGGAAAGCAGGTTTAAAAAAAAACAAAAAAACTCACCTTACAATGCTCTCCCCCGTCAAGCCTTTTTCCTGTCAGTCCCCCGTCTGATGCACGGCTGCCGGGGGTGTCGCGTCCTATCCCCGACAGCGCGCGTATCATAAAGCTCTCTGTGGGCTTGTGCTGCGGCCGCGACTTCCGGCACACAGAGAGCTCTATGATACGCGCGCTGCCGGGGATAGGACGCGACACCCCCGGCAGCCGCGCATCAGACGGGGGACGGACAGGAGCGCTGTCGGTCGGTCCCGTGCTCCTCCTGGCCCAGTGACTCCTTTTCCCTATGGTTGGGGAAAGGAGTCGCCGGGTCAAGAGGAGCACGGGACCCGCGTCACGGGCCTATGGCTGCTATGGCGGTAGTTCCGCCAGTGTGACAATGTTAAATAGTTCTTTAGCTGTCTGTGAGTGGCCCAAAGGCACAAAACAGCAATTTTCTTAGCACATCGTAGTCACAAACAACTAAATAAGAGATAATATAAAGGACTCTTAAAAAATATGGTAAATCTGAAGCTACAATGGCGACCCTAGCCCCATCGTGAGTTACACCTGCTTGCCAGAATAAATTATGGTAAATTGGGCAGAAGAGGAGGCTACACCGCTGCTGTGCCTTACCACCTGCCATCAGTCAAGTAGGGTGTAGATCATCAAAAAGTCACAAACTACTGCAGGCTCAGTGATAAAAATAAAAAAAAATCCCTCTAGTTAGCTTGTAAAGTAGTAAAATATAATATAAACTATACATATTTACTATCACATCATGATACATGTCAGGTAACATGTTAAGCCACATGAAGAACTATTAAAAATAAGTTAGTTAATTAAGGGGGTATTTCTGGTGAAAACACAAAAAAAAACTGTCTCCCCCTCCTTCCCCTTCCCTTCTGAGACGATTTGTATAAAAAGTATCCCTGGCCGGCTGTTTCTGCACTCTTTGAGGCCGGGAAGATTAATGACAGTAATGTCACAAGTAACTTGACCTTAGATTAGAAAAGAAGTGGGGCAAAATATTTTATTAAAGTAGTATATTGCCCTCAAAAGTTACAAATCAGCAATATACACTTATTACAGGCAATGCTTATAAAGTGCATTTTCCCCTGCACTTACTACTGCATTAAGGCTTCACTTCCTGGATAACATGTGTCATGATCATGCCTGAAAAGGCATCAGTGCCACCCTCTGCGGTGAAGATCCGACCGCTGCGCCAAAGATTGCGCTTTTGGCATTAAGTCCGTGCCTGGTTTTGTTATGTTCTCTGCTTGTCTTTTTGTTATCCAGTCCATGTTTTCTCAGTTTTCCATGCACTTTCCTTGTTGTGGTCTGTTCACTAATTGTGTCTGCTGTGGTGTGATTGACAGGTCTCTTCACCTTTGGATTTCTTGTGTGTTTCTCCTGCTCCACCTATCCGCTTGGAGTCCGGGACTTCTGTTCCCTTATAAGCTTCTCCCTCCCTTCTCTCAGGGCTCTTGATAGCTTTGTCCAGCTTGTCTGTTTCTGCTAGATCCAGCCTCTTGCCTTATTGTCTGTTTTCCTGATCCCTTTGCTTGTTCCTTGCCTTGTCCTCTAGTTACCTGGTTATTGTCTCTAGTTTCTGTTTCTCCCTGTACCTTGTTTACTGTCTGTTATTGCGTTTAGTTCCTTGTACCTTTTCTTGTATCTCTGTTCCGTGTTTATTAGTGTTTCTGAGCTGGATTTCGTGACCTCGACTTTGCTTGTGGATTCTGACTCTGTACTTCTGCTGCCCGTTTGTTGCCAACCTTGCCCGCCGACTATTCTTTATTGTGTTAGTTTGTCTTGTTTTGTTTAGTGTTTGCACTTACTGCAGCGTAGGGAACGCCGCCCAGTTGCGGACGGTCATTTAGGGCCTGCTCTGCAAGCAGGTACGGACAGTGTGGGGGGTCTTAGCCATAGGGCCCACTTGTCCTGTGTCTCTGTGTTCCCAGGGGCCCTGACAACATGGTGATGACACAACCTGACTCCCAGAGCTGTGCGGGCTGTGACTGCTGGAGAGGATGATGGCAGAGGGATGCTCAGTGTCTCTCCAGTGCCCTGTGTCCCTCAGTGTCCCCCTGCCATCATCCTCTCCAGCAGCCAGTGCCCGCACAGCCCTGGGAGTCAGGTCGTGACATCACCATTTTATCCAGGAAGTGAAGTGCAGTAGTAAGTGCAGGGAAAAAAAGCACTTTAGAAGCACTTACTGTAATAAGTTTATATTGGTAATTTGTATAACTTGGGGGGGGGGGGGCAATACGACAATACAATACTCAAATACTCAAATAAAAACTTTTGCCAGAATTCTCCTTCGACTCTCCTCCATTACACAGTGCAGAGACAGACAGACAGGAAAACTGTTTATATGAGCAGTCTCATAAGGGAGCTGGAAGGAGGGAGAGAGAACAGCTCACACAGTTTCCTGTGTCTTCAGTAGAAAGCAGCAGGCTCAGAACTGGGGGGAGGTGACCAAAAAAGTAATGGCAAGTATGGAGTAAATTGTTAGTAGGAAGGGGATGATTTAGAATGTATTTTAAATGATGGAATACTCCTTTAAAAAGATATATGTACCCCAGAATAATGTCATTGAAAAATACAACTTATCCTTCTAAAACTAGGTGTTATAGAGCTAAATAGCAAAATAAATTAATTTACATGTCTAAAACAAATACAGTCTAAAAATACAAATTAGTCTGCACAGCTTACACCCTTATGGATCTAAATCTAAAGCATAAAAAAGCATGTTTGAAATTTACTTCTCTTTTCTTTTTTTTTTCTTTGGGAAACAAAGCACTTCCTGTGTTTACACTCTTTTTTCCCCAAAAAAAATCTAAACACAGGAAGTCCCATGTTTCACAGGTCATCTGCGCTCACAGAGAAGGCAGTCATGTGATTAAAGGACACAATGAGCTGTGACACAGGCCAGGCCAGACTACATGTGTTTAGTCTCTTCTTTTCAACAAGCACAAGATTAAAAAGCGGCTGTACTGTCCCTAGATATTATAGTATAGCTTTGTTTTACAGCATGATAACTAAATACAATAATAATAATAATAATAATAATGAATGTAAATTGTAAACATGCTTTATATAACACATACTGTTGATTTAGGGCCCGTTGACACTATGGAATCGGTGCTGAAATTCCGTGCAAAATCCTTGAGTGGACATGTCAATTCCTTGAGCGCAGAGAAACGTGAGCCCTCCCATTCAAACAGATAGCAGGCAAGATTCACCCAATTCTGCAGTGTGAACAGGCCCTTACAGTTTGAAAGTTATAAAGAAAGGTACACTTTAACATCAGCAAACAGAAACAGAAAGATTTGAGCAATACCAAGAAGATCTGTTCTCCAAGATGTCTGGAAAAACCTCCCTACTGAGCTCCTTTATACACTGTGCACAAGTATCTAGAAGAACTGATGCTGTTTTGAATGTGCGGTCACATCAAATATTGACTTGATATAGAAATCTCTTCTCCATATTCACTTTGTATTTAGGTAACTAATAAAAAGAAGCTATTGACCTATATAGGCATTCTAATTTTACAGCATTTTTCCACCATGTTTTCAAAGATCTTTGTGGCTTATTGTGTAAGCATACTATACTATAAAACATAGTTCATTTTTCTATTACTTTTCAACTTTTTCCATATTTTGCTTGTACTTCATGACCTACAGTTCCACCCTATTGCTTGCAACATTGGGACTTAAATAGCCAAGAAAAAGGAGATATGTCTTTATATGCCTTTGTACCATAGGTTTCATAATTTCCATCCACTGACGGGTTGCCTCCACCTCCCCATTTGTACTCTATCTAGATGGGCTGCAAACTTACCAATCCTACCAGCTAAATCAATACTGTTGTTTTGATGAATGGTCCGGAGATCCATATTTACTCACAGACAATATATTAAATGCAGAAGAGCACTTAGGCAAATAACTGTTGCACATCTTTTGATGCATGGGCATTAGAATCACCCAAAGGATACATAAATATTTACTATGTGATGCAATGGCTAAAAATGAAAGCATACTATCCATTTTGTTTGCTTGTAAATTACATTAGTGCACTCCAGAGACTAGCGCTACCCCCTTTCTGCAATAGGACAGAGCAGGGCATATTGGGAAAGGAAAAAGACGTTTCCTTTGATGCTGTAATCCTATCAACATACACTGTCAGAGAAGAAAAATATCCTTCTAATGTAAATACAAAAACATAGGAAATGGCTGAAGTTGAAAGAGTAGGTTTTAAGCAAGATGATCCCATCATATTCATAGAAAAGCCTTGCCACATGTACAGTTCATCTCACTGAGTCTCAATACTGTTTAAAGGGATAGAATTAAATGATTTTTTTTCTTGTATGCTGTAACGCGCAAATGAATGTAGATTTTATAGCACAACTTTCTATAAATTTGGTAAAGTGTTACTGTCATTATAATTAGAGATGAGCAAATCGATTGGCTTAATCAGCGCTCCGCCTGCGCTGATTAAGCGAATCGATTGACCTTTCAGCGCTGCTCCGCTCCCTGCAAATCCATCCCAGATGCATGGGAAAAGCCGGATCCAATCCTGGGAAAGTGGAAGGTTTCCCAGGATTGGATCAAGCTTTTCCCGGCATCCTAGGAAGAGTGGCAGGGAGCAGAGCAGCACTGAAAGGCCAGCGGCATGATGAGCAGAGAGCTGATCAAAGAAGGCACTTCACTTTGTTTAGATGAGCGATTCGCTCATCTCTAATTATAACTTTGAAAATCTAAATCAACAAGGGATGTGATTTAAAGTAAGTTTTCAATTTACATTAATATTTTATTTATTTTTTTATCATATTTTAAAACAAAGCTATACTTACTTGTATCCAGGTCCAATCTCTTGAAAGCGGCTTTTTAGTTTTGTGCTGGTTGAAAAAAAAGAGACTAAACACAGGAAGTCCTGGCCAGTACAGAGAGTCACAGCTCAATGTGTCCATTAATCAAATGACTGCCTTCTCTGTGAGCGCTTAGATGAGCAGGACTTCCTGTGTTTAGTTTTTTTTTTTTTTCAACCAGCACAAGACCAAAAAGCCTTTCATATGCTCTGTTGATTTAGATTTTGAAAATTATAAAGACAAGTACACTTTAAATACAAATGTCAGATCTATGCAACCTAAACATTAGTGAAATATTTCTATCTTAAGGACAAAATGAGTTTGTGTAGATAAAATATGTACTTGAGCTTCTGTACCTGGGTAGGTAATGGAAACTTGTCTATCTGGTGTTAAATAATTTTGTTCTAAGTAAGGGGGGACTCTAGCCAAATGTAAAAATCCAGGAAAGGCGGGTGTAGGGTGGTGGGAACATAATAAAGAAGTCATACCTACCCTTCCCTTCACCACTGTTCACAGACCCCCCACCATCACCAATCTCCTGTAGCTCCCAATCCTGTGATGTCTTAACTCAGCTCAGAATTGCCCGCTCAGCCAGGGAGTGGCTGAGGCAGGACAACTCTGCAGTCACTGACTGGCTGAGCAGGTAGTTCCTGCCGGGGCATTGACAAAGGACACAGGAAGCTGTGACAAAGAGGAGACCGGAGGCTTGTGGCACTGTGGCTGAGGGAAAACAGGGACGGGTAAGTATGACGTCTGTTTTATGTCCCCACTACCCCCTGACCACCCTGGATTTTTACATTTGGACAGAGGAGCCCTTTAAAGGGAACCAATCACTACTAAAATGCACTTAACACTGGTATATTAGGAGCTGATAAAGTGTTCTCTTACTTGGTATGCAGTCCTCCTAGGGGGCATATAGGAGAAAACTTTGTTTTATTCTGGCAGAGAGAGAGAGGTTGGAACTAGTCATCTGTGCCATAGCTAGTCACAACTCTTTGCCTGTCAGCACACTCTGCAGGAAAGATTGACAGGCAAAGAGGCCAGTTAGAAGCCCAAATGAGTAGTTACTGCCTCTCTCCCGGCAGCGCATGCTGGAATAAAACAAAGTGTTCTCATATATACCCTAAGGGTGTGTGCACACTACAGAATGGTGCATTCTGCAGCTCGCACTCACCTGCAGACTGTTGTGGGCACGTCTCCACCCGTGTCATAAACTCCATTCTATGCATGGGCGGATTCCGTCGTCCGTCCAAAGAATGAACCTGTTCATTCTTTGGACAGATGACGGAATTGGCCCATGCATAGAATTAGGGGTGTAACTAGAAATGGCTGGGCCCCATAGCGAACTTTCCAAGGGGGCCCCCCCCCCACCCACTTCCCAGCTACTGGGGAAGAAATGGACGTGTGGTTTCGGCCCCATACATTGGCTGAATCTTTCTTTTTCTACATGGTTTTTAAATGCTTCAAATATATAAACAAGTTTGCACATTAAATGATCTGCATATTGTCTGTAGCGATTCTCGCCATAGGATTGGTAGGTAAAAGCTTTAGACAATGCACATTTAACATATACAGCCATACCAGACCTAATGAATAATACCGCCATACTGTGACTGGATAATACCACCATACCAGACCTGAACAATACCGCCATACTGTGACTGTATAACACATCAATACCTGACCTGACCAATACAACCATACAGTGACTGGATAACACTGCCATACCAGACCTGACCAATACTGCCATACTGTGACTGTATAACACCACCACACCAGACCTGACCTGACCAATACCGCCATACTGTGACTGTATAACCCCACCACACCAGACCTGACCAATACCGCCACACTGTGACTGTATAACACATCCATACCAGACCTGACCAATACCACCATACTGTGACTGGATAACACCACCATACCAGACCTGATACCACCATACTGTGACTAGTGAATACCACCAAACCAGACCTGACCAATACCACCATACTGTGACTAGATAATACCACCATACCAGACCTGAACAATACCGCCATAACAGAACTGAACAATATCGCCATACTGTGACTATATAACAGCACCATACCAGACCTGACCAGTACCACCATACTGTGACTGGGTAAAAGCACCATACAAGACCTGACCAATACCGTTATACTGTCACTGGGTAACAGCATCATACCAGACCTGACCAATACCACCATACTGTGACTGGATAACACCGCCACACCAGACCTGACCAATACCACCATACTGTGACTGGATAATAACACCGCTATACCAGACCTGACCAATACCGCCTTACGGTGACTGGATAACACCACCATACCAGACCTGACCAATACCGCCATACTTTGACTAGATAATACCACCATACCAGAACAATACTGCCATAACAGAACTGAACAATACCGCCATACTGTGACTGTATAACACCACCATACCAGACCTGACCAATACCGCCATACTGTGACTAGGTAACATCACCATACCAGACCTGAACAATAGTGCCATACTATGCTGGATAACAGCCTGGTACTGCACTATATATCCTGTCTGGCACTGCACGTGTGTGTATATGTAGATAGATCCAGCCCGGTACAGCATATACAGTATATATCCTGTCTGGCACTTCACATGTATACTGGTACTGCACGTGTATGTATATATATACAGTATATATATATATATATATATATATATATCCCGCCTGGTAGTGCATATATATATCCTGTCTGTTCATTTGGGTGTACATGGTTAGTAATGTTAAATTTCTTCTCTTTTTCATATATATATTCCATCTGGGATTAGTGTACCCCATACACCTGCCATTTGGTGTTAGTAAGTTATGTATATTCTTTTTATGTGATTGATTGGATTTAATATTATTTTTCTTTTTTGTACTACATAGTATGCAGTCATTTAATCATTCTTTACTTCTTACACCTGCATGTTGCACCTGTGGGTCTGGTTATAGTGGTTGGAAGTAGGGGGTGGGATCATCAGTGAACAAGAGTGCGCATGCGCTCGAAACGCGTCTGATCTGTGGGGTCCCTGCACTATGGTGTTTCACTTGTAAGAACTGCATTTTGAAAATAAAGGCTATTTTTCCTCGCAATGTGCTGGATCGCTGGTCTCTCTTATGCATAATCCTGCGCACACCAAGCCAGGTGTGGATTCGTGACACTGAGGATTGCCGACATTTGGTGAGCTGAAACTTTTTCACTTTTCACTGATATATCCTGTCTGGCACTGCACGTGTATATATATATATATATATATATATATATATATATATATATATATATATATATATAGTACTGCATGTATATATCCTGTCTGGCACTGCACGTGTGTGTATATGCGTGTGTGTATGTATATATATATATATATATATATATATATATATATATATATAGTACTGCATGTATATATCCTGGCTGGCACTGTACGTGTGTGTATATATATATATATATATATATATATGTGTATATATATACGTATATATATATATATATATATGTATATATATATATATATATATATATATATATATATATAGTGCTGCATGTATATATCCCGGCTGGCACTGTACGTGTGTGTATATATATATATATATATATATATATATATATATAGTGCTGCATGTATATATCCTGGCTGGCACTGCAAGGAAAAATGGGATAATTCAAATTATTCTATGATTGTATGTAGGGTGACTATAATGCAGTCCTACAGGAGCTGCAGTCACAGGGTAGCTTTGTATATTGACAGTGTGGGACTACAACTCCCAGTGTGATCTGTCTGTGCAATCTGTGTCTCCATTTAGTCTGTGAGGAGGATGGAGGCACAGACAGCAGACAGACCACACTGGGAGTTGTAGTCCCCCCCCCCCCCCCCCCCCCCCACACACACACACACACACACTTATGCAACATAGCAGCCACCATACAACATCCCCCCTCCCCAAAGACACACACCTTATAGATGACAGTATATAATTACCGAAGGGGGAAGGAGCTGTCATGTCTGAGGTCCGGCAGGAGAGGGCTGGGGGTCGGAGGTTATCATGCTCCTCCGTGCAGGCAGCTGACAGGCCAGACAGGAGAGCGGCCTCTAGCTGCTGCAGGAGGAGAGGAGTCTCCTGTCAGGGCTTCTTCTCAGTGACCGGGGGAGAGAGAGAGAGAGGGTGCATCCGTGTTTTATTTCCCCCTCTCTCTCTCTTCTGTGATGCCCCGGCTTCTACACAAATACCGTTCCCCTCACTCAGGCAGCCCCTGCTGCCGGGCCCCGTAGCAGCAGCTACGGCTGCTACTGCGGTAGTTCCGCCACTGCATAGAATGGAGTCTATGACACGGGCAGAGATGCGCGTGCGTCACAGTCAGCGGGCGGGTGTGAGCTGCGGAATGTGCAACTGGTTTTCCGTCGCCATTCTATAGTGTGCACACACCCTAACAGAGGACAGCACACCAAGTATGGCAAGAAAATGCATTAGCAGCTCTATTACATGCGTTACACTACCGATTGGTTCCCTTTAAGTTTCTAAACAGTCTACACAACTTCCATAAGTAATGAGGAAAAATGATTTCTCTGAACAGTGGCTGAGATAACTAAAAAATGCAGCCTATATAATAATTATAATAATGATAAACCTACTAATGACCTGATTACCTGGGGTCTGGCTGCAGAAATCCTAAGGATATCAGCTAGGGGAAGCTGGCGTGACTTGTACATCTTGCCGCAAAGAAATTAGAGACCATGTAAAACAAGGTACAAACACTCAAGGATCTCCAAGACCAATAGTTGCTTTGCAGTGAGTTTTTTGTTGTAATTGAACAGGGGAACAAAGAGGATCCCACATCTATGGCATTAATATGTTCTACTTGAACATAAATCACAAAATGATGATACTATCCAATCTGGTTATAGTGGTTGGAAGTAGGGGGTGGGATCATCAGTGAACAAGAGTGCGCATGCGCTCGAAACGCGTCTGATCTGTGGGGTCCCTGCACTATGGTGTTTCACTTGTAAGAACTGCATTTTGAAAATAAAGGCTATTTTTCCTCGCAATGTGCTGGATCGCTGGTCTCTCTTATGCATAATCCTGCGCACACCAAGCCAGGTGTGGATTCGTGACACTGAGGATTGCCGACATTTGGTGAGCTGAAACTTTTTCACTTTTCACTGATATATCCTGTCTGGCACTGCACGTGTATATATATATATATATATATATATATATATATATATATATATATAGTACTGCATGTATATATCCTGTCTGGCACTGCACGTGTGTGTATATGCGTGTGTGTATGTATATATATATATATATATATATATATATATATAGTACTGCATGTATATATCCTGGCTGGCACTGTACGTGTGTGTATATATATATATATATATATATATATATATATATATATATGTGTATATATATACGTATATATATATATATATATATATATATATATATATATATATATATATATATAGTGCTGCATGTATATATCCCGGCTGGCACTGTACGTGTGTGTATATATATATATATATATATATATATATATATAGTGCTGCATGTATATATCCTGGCTGGCACTGCAAGGAAAAATGGGATAATTCAAATTATTCTATGATTGTATGTAGGGTGACTATAATGCAGTCCTACAGGAGCTGCAGTCACAGGGTAGCTTTGTATATTGACAGTGTGGGACTACAACTCCCAGTGTGATCTGTCTGTGCAATCTGTGTCTCCATTTAGTCTGTGAGGAGGATGGAGGCACAGACAGCAGACAGACCACACTG
This sequence comes from Dendropsophus ebraccatus, assembly GCF_027789765.1. Classification (NCBI taxonomy): domain Eukaryota; kingdom Metazoa; phylum Chordata; class Amphibia; order Anura; family Hylidae; genus Dendropsophus; species Dendropsophus ebraccatus. Next base: position 99,645,675 of record NC_091459.1, read on the forward strand.
GGAGTTGTAGTCCCCCCCCCCCCCCCACACACACACACACACACACACACTTATGCAACATAGCAGCCACCATACAACATCCCCCCTCCCCAAAGACACACACCTTATAGATGACAGTATATAATTACCGAAGGGGGAAGGAGCTGTCATGTCTGAGGTCCGGCAGGAGAGGGCTGGGGGTCGGAGGTTATCATGCTCCTCCGTGCAGGCAGCTGACAGGCCAGACAGGAGAGCGGCCTCTAGCTGCTGCAGGAGGAGAGGAGTCTCCTGTCAGGGCTTCTTCTCAGTGACCGGGGGAGAGAGAGAGAGAGGGTGCATCCGTGTTTTATTTCCCCCTCTCTCTCTCTTCTGTGATGCCCCGGCTTCTACACAAATACCGTTCCCCTCACTCAGGCAGCCCCTGCTGCCGGGCCCCGTAGCAGCAGCTACGGCTGCTACTGCGGTAGTTCCGCCACTGCATAGAATGGAGTCTATGACACGGGCAGAGATGCGCGTGCGTCACAGTCAGCGGGCGGGTGTGAGCTGCGGAATGTGCAACTGGTTTTCCGTCGCCATTCTATAGTGTGCACACACCCTAACAGAGGACAGCACACCAAGTATGGCAAGAAAATGCATTAGCAGCTCTATTACATGCGTTACACTACCGATTGGTTCCCTTTAAGTTTCTAAACAGTCTACACAACTTCCATAAGTAATGAGGAAAAATGATTTCTCTGAACAGTGGCTGAGATAACTAAAAAATGCAGCCTATATAATAATTATAATAATGATAAACCTACTAATGACCTGATTACCTGGGGTCTGGCTGCAGAAATCCTAAGGATATCAGCTAGGGGAAGCTGGCGTGACTTGTACATCTTGCCGCAAAGAAATTAGAGACCATGTAAAACAAGGTACAAACACTCAAGGATCTCCAAGACCAATAGTTGCTTTGCAGTGAGTTTTTTGTTGTAATTGAACAGGGGAACAAAGAGGATCCCACATCTATGGCATTAATATGTTCTACTTGAACATAAATCACAAAATGATGATACTATCCAATCTGGTTATAGTGGTTGGAAGTAGGGGGTGGGATCATCAGTGAACAAGAGTGCGCATGCGCTCGAAACGCGTCTGATCTGTGGGGTCCCTGCACTATGGTGTTTCACTTGTAAGAACTGCATTTTGAAAATAAAGGCTATTTTTCCTCGCAATGTGCTGGATCGCTGGTCTCTCTTATGCATAATCCTGCGCACACCAAGCCAGGTGTGGATTCGTGACACTGAGGATTGCCGACATTTGGTGAGCTGAAACTTTTTCACTTTTCACTGATATATCCTGTCTGGCACTGCACGTGTATATATATATATATATATATATATATATATATATATATATATATATATAGTACTGCATGTATATATCCTGTCTGGCACTGCACGTGTGTGTATATGCGTGTGTGTATGTATATATATATATATATATATATATATATATATATAGTACTGCATGTATATATCCTGGCTGGCACTGTACGTGTGTGTATATATATATATATATATATATATATATATATATATATATATGTGTATATATATACGTATATATATATATATATATATATATATATATATATATATATATAGTGCTGCATGTATATATCCCGGCTGGCACTGTACGTGTGTGTATATATATATATATATATATATATATATATATATAGTGCTGCATGTATATATCCTGGCTGGCACTGCAAGGAAAAATGGGATAATTCAAATTATTCTATGATTGTATGTAGGGTGACTATAATGCAGTCCTACAGGAGCTGCAGTCACAGGGTAGCTTTGTATATTGACAGTGTGGGACTACAACTCCCAGTGTGATCTGTCTGTGCAATCTGTGTCTCCATTTAGTCTGTGAGGAGGATGGAGGCACAGACAGCAGACAGACCACACTGGGAGTTGTAGTCCCCCCCCCCCCACACACACACACACACACACACACACACACACACACACTTATGCAACATAGCAGCCACCATACAACATCCCCCCTCCCCAAAGACACACACCTTATAGATGACAGTATATAATTACCGAAGGGGGAAGGAGCTGTCATGTCTGAGGTCCGGCAGGAGAGGGCTGGGGGTCGGAGGTTATCATGCTCCTCCGTGCAGGCAGCTGACAGGCCAGACAGGAGAGCGGCCTCTAGCTGCTGCAGGAGGAGAGGAGTCTCCTGTCAGGGCTTCTTCTCAGTGACCGGGGGAGAGAGAGAGAGAGAGGGTGCATCCGTGTTTTATTTCCCCCTCTCTCTCTCTTCTGTGATGCCCCGGCTTCTACACAAATACCGTTCCCCTCACTCAGGCAGCCCCTGCTGCCGGGCCCCGTAGCAGCAGCTACGGCTGCTACTGCGGTAGTTCCGCCACTGCATAGAATGGAGTCTATGACACGGGCAGAGATGCGCGTGCGTCACAGTCAGCGGGCGGGTGTGAGCTGCGGAATGTGCAACTGGTTTTCCGTCGCCATTCTATAGTGTGCACACACCCTAACAGAGGACAGCACACCAAGTATGGCAAGAAAATGCATTAGCAGCTCTATTACATGCGTTACACTACCGATTGGTTCCCTTTAAGTTTCTAAACAGTCTACACAACTTCCATAAGTAATGAGGAAAAATGATTTCTCTGAACAGTGGCTGAGATAACTAAAAAATGCAGCCTATATAATAATTATAATAATGATAAACCTACTAATGACCTGATTACCTGGGGTCTGGCTGCAGAAATCCTAAGGATATCAGCTAGGGGAAGCTGGCGTGACTTGTACATCTTGCCGCAAAGAAATTAGAGACCATGTAAAACAAGGTACAAACACTCAAGGATCTCCAAGACCAATAGTTGCTTTGCAGTGAGTTTTTTGTTGTAATTGAACAGGGGAACAAAGAGGATCCCACATCTATGGCATTAATATGTTCTACTTGAACATAAATCACAAAATGATGATACTAGATTGGTTCCATCTACCACTTCCGTATATTATTTTTTGGAATTTTTTAAGGCTCCTTCAAAAATAATAGATCCATTGTCGCAGATGCGGCTTTTATCTTGTGCTATAACCTTGGTCCCTCGTCTCTCCGTCTGTGGGTGCTGGGGCCTTGTCTTACTCCCTCACCTGCTCTGCGGACCGGCACACGCACACCATCCCTCAGGAAGCAAGGAACCAGTGCACAAAGCAGGCACTGCTTAAATTTAAAGGGCCAGTATGCCCTTAATTGGCTGCCATAGGCAGACTGTCCCACTATAACTTCCCTTTGCACTGGCTTCCTTGTTGGAACCTCTGCATGCTTCCCTTTGCATGTGGTCCCAGCTGAGGATGCAGTCATTTTACAGCAATACAAGAGGAGCTACTTTTCCACTTTGCCAAGCAAGTTTGTATTCTCTGCATTTATTTCTATTGTTCAATCATTTGGGTAATCCGGCTTATGGGTCATTATTTATTATTTATCAATTGTGGTACTTGTGAGGATAATTTATTCTATCTATTGCGGTTGTTCTAATGATTATTTTTGTATAAGTATGTAATGTGCCCGCACTTTATATTGACTTGTATTATATTGCACTGATGTTGGCATTCTCCCGTACATTGCACTTATTCTAGCCCAAGCCTTATTACAGATACAGATTCTAAGGAGGGTCCAAATGCAAATAAATGTATTTTAGTTACTTTAAATGATTTTAACCTAGCCAGTGTCTTGTATCCTTTTTTAACGTATCTAATAAACTACAATTAATATGAAATTTTGTAATATTGAGTGTGCAGTTTTTTAGCTTTAGGAATAGCTACCCCCGTAATAATTTACTAAAAATAAAATAAAATAGGTACAAAAGTACATGTTTCAGTATCTAGCTAGGTGATACATTCTTTTTAATGTGTGACTATCATCTTTGCTTGGCGTCAGGATACGCTGTCAAAATCCTGCTGACGCGCTCCCGATGCAGACGTGCGCTGTAGACAGATTTCTTACAGTAGCACCATTGTATACAATGCAATCAACTGCGCTGCCAGAACAATTTCGTCTCTAGCGCGTGCCTGCATCTGGAGCGTCGCGGCAGGATTTTGACAGCGTATCCTGCTGCACGCTAAAGATGATAGTTACACTTTAACGTTCAAATTCTTCTCCTTTAGGCCATGTTCCCATGATGTATTGGTAAGCTTAGACAGTGGCCGTTGTTGTCACACAAAAGCCAGAATTAAAGCAATCTGTCCCCCCCCCCCCCCCCCCGAACCGATTGTACCGTCAGATAGCTTCTTTTAATCCAAGATCTGTCCTGGGGTCCGTTCGGCAGGTGATGCAGTTATTTTACTAAAAACAACTTTTAAACTTGCAGCCCAAAATCAAATTGGCGTTGGCTAGAGTGTGTGTGCCCTGGGCCTGCAACATTCCTCCTCCCCGCCCTCCTCACCATTAGAAAAGCCCCTGGGCAGGATTTCTCCTAATCATCACTTGTCTGAACACTGCACAGGTGCCTTAACAATGTAGCATATTCAGACAGGGGATGAATAGGAGAAATCCTTCTAGGGGCATTCCTAATGATGAGGAGAGCGGGGAGGAGGGGCATCGCAGGCCCAGTTCACAGGTACTCTAGGCCACACCAATTTTACACAGGGCTGCAAGTTTAAAAGTTGTTTTTAGGACAATAACCGCATCACCTGCCAAACGGACCGCAGGACAGATCTTGGATTAAAAGCAGCTATCCGAAGGTACAAGTGGTTTGGCGGGAGGGGGAGCAGATGGTGGGTACAGAGTCGCTTTAATGGTAATAATCATTAATTCCGGCCATTGTTTCACAACATCTGCCATTGTCTGAACTTATCAGTACATAGTGGGAACATAGCCTTAACCCTTAGGCGACCCTGGACGTACCCGTACGTCCATGGCCACCTCACCGCGTTCATAGCGGGGCCGCACGGCGGCCGCGGTCTGAACCGCCACGGTCCCGGGTGCCGCTTGTAGCCCGGGACCACAGGTATTAGCGGGCACGGTCCGATCGCCGTGCCCGCTAATACAGTAATCAGATGCAGCTGCCAAAGTTGACAGCTGCATCCGATTACCGAATGCAGCCGTTCCCTGGTGTCTAGTAGGGAGGATCGCTCCTCCGATCCACACATCTTACCCCTTCCGGGGTCAGCGCCGTAATAGCGCTGATCCTGGCTCAGCACTCGATTGCTTCCGGCTGCAGCAGCCGGAAGCAATCAATGTGCCTATCTCATGGATCTGTGCTGCATATCTATGCAGCACAGATCTCAATGAGTGACCAGTGCACTTATACTAGAAGTCCCCCAGGGGGGCTTCTAGAATAAGTGTAAAAGTTAACCCCTTCACGTCAGTAACATGTATATATACGTTCCTATTGCACATACCCCGTGCAGTAGGAATGTATATATACGTTCCTGTTACTGACGGGGTTAATGATGAGAGCGGGATCGCTGCAGAGATAGCGATCCCGCTCTCATCTGTGTCCAGCACCGGAGATAATGAGATTCAGCTGCGATCCCCCAGCTGACCCCCATTAGCCCCTTAGTGACCGCTGAAACGGCGGTCACTAATGGTCCGGTGCCGCCGCTGTATTTCATCTCTCCCCCCATGGTGGGGGGAGATGAAATAAGTAAAATCAGACCCCAGATCAGCCCCCCTAGTTCCCCGATCACTAACCCCCCCTCCCCGCGGCGGCCATCAGATCCAAGATGGCCGCCGCCATCACTGTGAACAGAGTATATCTGTTCACAGTGATCTCGTAGTAAAAATGAATGAAACACCCATGCTCTCCGCCACCGGAGGTAGCGGAAAGCATGGGCAGTGATCGGGGACCCCCGCTTGTGCCATGTGTTCCCCAGCACTTTTTATCCCTTGTCACCATAAATAATTGGTGACAGGTGATAAAAAGTGAAGTGTCCTGTCCCCCAAGTCGCCCCCCACCCCCCCAGTCACCCCCGTCCCCCAGTCACCCCCTACCCCATCCCATATACTCACCTGATCCTGGGAGCTCCTTCCTCCTCGACGTCCTGGCTGGTTTCAGAAGTGCGCATGCGCTCCACAACCAGCCAACTGTGAAAATTCAAAGTGACAGAGACCAATTTGGTCACTGAACTATGATTACTGTGATAGAAAATATCACAGTAATCATAGTAATACAGTGAAAATTAATGTGTAAAAGTGCAAAAAGTGACAAACATACAAAAAAATAAAACACACACTTTTTATTATAGTAATAATTGCAGTTTACTGCAATAATTACAGTTTATCAGATTGCACGTAGCCCCCCAGATTACACATAACCACCACACGTTGCCCGTAACCACTGCACGTTGCCCGTGACCCCCTCCAGATTGTCCGTAATCACCCCAGATTGCCTGTAACCACCCCAAATTACATGTACCCACCCCAGATTACCTATAAGCACTTCAGTCTATGCGTAACAATTCTAGATTGTCTGTAACCCCTCCAGGTTGCCCGTAACCACCGCAGGTTGCGCATAACCCCCCAAGATTGCACGCAACCACCGCAGGTTGCCTCTGACCACCGCACGTCGCCTCTGACGACCACACGTCGCCTCTGACGACCGCACCTTGCCTCTGACCACCGCAGGTTGCCTCTGACCACCGCACGTCGCCTCTAACGACCACACGTCGCTTCTGACGACCGCACCTTGCCTCTGACCACCGCACCTTGCCTCTGACCACCGCACGTCGCCACTGACCACCGCACCTTGCCACTGACCACCGCACCTTGCCTCTGACCACCGCACCTTGCCTCTGACCGCCGCACCTTGACTCTGACCACCGCACCTTGCCTCTGACCACTGCACCACCCCAAATTGCCAGTGACCCCCTCCAGATTGTCCGTAACCACGCCAGATTACAGGTACCCACCTCAGATTACTTATTAGCACTTCAGTTTATCCGTAACCACAGCAGGTTGCCTATTACCACCCCAGATTGTCTGTAACCACCCCAGATTGTCTGTAACCACCCCAGATTGTCCATAACCACCCCAGATTGTCCGTAACCACCCCAGATTGTCCGTAACCACCCCAGATTGTCCGTAACCACCCCACGTTGCCCATAACCACAGCAGGTTGCCTGTAACCACCCTAGATTATCTGTAACCACAGCAGGTTGTCCGTATCCACCCAACGTTGCCTGTAACAACCCCAGGTTGCCTGTAACCACCCCAGGTTGCCGTAACCACAGCAGGTTGCCTGTAACCACCCCAGATTGTCTGTAACCACCCCAGATTGTCCGTAACCACCCCAGATTGTCCGTTACCAACCCAGATTGTCTGTAACCACCCCAGATTGTCTGTAACCACAACAGGTTGTCCGTATCCACCCCACGTTGCCCGTAACCACCCCAGGTTGCCTCTAACCACACTAGGTTGCTGTAACCACAGCAGGTTGCCCGTGACCACCCCATGTTGACCGTTTCCACCCCAGATTATCCGTAACCACCCCAGGTTGCCGTAACCACAGCAGGTTGCACGTGACCACCCCTTGTTGACCGTATCCACCCCAGATTACCCGTAACCACCCCCAGATTACCCGGAACCACCCCAGACTGTCCGTAACCACCTCCACAGTACCTGTAATATCATTTTTTTATTTTATTTTAGGAACTGCGCTATTCTGAGGCCTTCTGAGCCCTGCTGTGTGCCCATACAGTGGTTTATGCCCACATATGGGGTACCGTTGTACTCAGGAGAACCTGCGTTACAGATTTTGGGGTAAATTTTTTCTCCTGTTCTTTGTGAAATTTAGAAATTTCAAACTAAACCAACATATTATTGGAAAAATTCAAGTTTTTCATTTTTACTGGCCAATTTTGAATACTTTCCTCTAATACCTGTGGGGTCAAAATGCTCATCCTACCCCAAGATAAATTCTTTGAGGGGTGTACTTTCCAAAATGGGGTGACTTTTGGGGGGGTTCTTTTCTGTAGACATTACAGGGGCGCTGCAAACGCACCTGGCTCTCAGAAACTTCAGAAAAATCTGCACGGAAAATGCTAATTGGCGCTCCTTCCCTTCTGAGCCCGGCTGTGTGCCCATACAATGGTTTATGCCCTAATATGGGGTACTGTTCTACTCAGGAGAACCTGCGTTACAGATTTTTGGGGTGAATTTTCTCTCCTGTTCCTCGTGAAATTGAGAAATTTCAAACTAAACGAACATATTATTGGAAAAATTCGAGTTTTTCATTTTTACTGTCTACTTTTGAATACTTTCCTCTAACACCTGTGGGGTTAAAATGCTCATCCTACCCCAAGATAAATTCTTTGAGGGGTGTGCTTTCCAAAATGGGGTGACTTATGGGGGTTTTTCTCTCTGCTGACACTACAAGGGCTCTGCAAATGCACCTGGCGCTCGGAAACTTCTTCAGCAAAATCTGCAATGGAAAAGATAATTGGCGCTCCCTTCTTTCTGAGCCCCGCTGCGTGCCCATACAGTGGTTTACGCCCACATATGGGGTACCGTAGTACTCAAGAGAACCTGCGTTACAAATTTTGACGTGCTTTTTCTCTCATGTTCCTTTTGAAAATGAGAAACTTTCATCTAAACGTATATATTATTGGAAAATTTTAACTTTTAATTTTTTTACGGCCTAATGGTGAATACTTTCCTCCAGCCCCTGTAGGGTTAAAATGCTCATTATACCCCTAGATTAATTCTTTAAGGTGTCTAGTTTCCAAAATGGGGTCACTTATGGGGGTTTCCAGAATACAAACCTCCTAAATCAACTTAAAAAAAGAACTGGTCCCTAAAAAAATGTGGTAATTTGCTGATAAATTTCTAAGCCCCGTAACACCCTAAAAAAGTAAAATATGTTTATGAAATTAAGTCAGAATAAAGTAAATAACGGCCATTATTTCAATACAACAGCCGTTGTTTTAAAATAACAGCAAATATTTGCCATTAAATGGCGGCCATCCACTCAATTTCAACATTGTGTGAACAGATCCTTTCTGTGTTTTTAATCCACTCTTGGTTTTGGTTGCAATATGAGGACCACAATACTGACTGAAATATACGTAGTGTGAACCCAGCCTTAAACACCGTATTAGTAAATTAGACTTTTAAAACTAAGGTCAGGATTGGATCTTGTGATCACAAAAGCCTTTCCCAAGTAAGATAGACAAGTGCCAGTGAGGACTCTAAATGCTGGAAAATGATCTGATCGGCACAATGTTATTATAGAAGGTATGGGTAGTATGGGGAGGGCACTGGAATGTGGCTTTCTTTGAGACTGTTGTGCTAAACAACTTTTTTTCCCCAATTAATTTGCACATCAAAAGCAAGTCAGCCTGGGGAACTTTTCCATCAGCAAGCTATAGACAGTCTATAATCTGAAAATTGGACATAGACTGACATAGACAAAGCAGCCTATAGTCTTTTGATAGAGAGAAGAAAAGCTTCAGATAATTTGAAATTCCTTTGGCTGTCCTGCTCTATTTACTGATCCGTCACTTTCAAGAAATGTGCACTTTTTTTGTGTGCCTGTTTTGTTTTTTTTAAGTAGTATGCAAGAAAATAAAAAATAAATAAGTCAAAAGACTATAAAATAACCTAAAAAAAATACCAAGAGGCATGAGCTCATGGGGAGGTGTCCCCAATCCTCCATGCAGATATGAATAATATTTCAATTGAATCTTTAACATTCATAATCATAACTGGATATGTATTCAAGTGCCACGATGATGCAGTTACAGATAGTGAGATGTCTATTTTAGGGACACACTTGTTGACCTTGAAACTCAGCTGCTCATTAATATTGTAAATCATAGCTACAAAGTTCCTTTTAAGTAGATCCACTTGGTAGAGTTGAATCATGTTCATTTTGGCACCTTATTAGTATTACTAGAGGCCAACGCAAACTGGAGTGCCCCCGATCCAATCTTACTGAGAAGCAGCAAGGTAGAATTTGTCGTCTTGTAACCTTAGCTGATTCTAAATAATATCCACTAGCCTGTTACAGAAATAACATAGGCAACATTTGTGTTACTTAACCAGCTTGCTTAGTATATCTGACATGAGGAAATATATCTCCCTGGCATTTACACACCATCTAGCATTGGAAAGTGGCAACAAATGATGTAAACTAACTGCATCCTTTCAACTCTCTTTGGTTCCTTGTGCATATTGTTTCACAAAAACAATGGAATTGAATAGACCAAAGGCACAATAAATGGATTTGTTGCAGTCATTTTTGGCAGCAAATCTGTATGAAAATCAGCAAATTAAACTGACATACCACAAATTTTAAAAGGGCACTCCAGAGAAACCAAAATACAGTGGTACCTTGGTTTAAGAGTAACTTGGTTTAAGAGCGTTTTGGTTTAAGAGCTCACAGTTTTTCAAAATTGGGACTTGGTTCAAGAGCATCGCCTTGGTTTAAGAACTCCCTGTACTGGGTGGGAGCGCGAGTGGGGGAGGGGCATGGTCTGCATAGCGGGGTCTACAGCACTGTACTCTGACCCAGGAAGTCTCCCTCACCTTCCAAATCATGGCAGATCCACTTCAGGCTGGGGCTTGCATCAGGGGACAGGACTGTGGAGGTCATCTTTTCATAGCTATAACCCCCCTCTCCCCGGACAGAGAGTGCTGCTATACTGTGTCCACATCTGTCCAGCTCATTCCTTCATGCTCCCTGCAGTCTCTGTCAGCCCTTGTGTTTCCCATCCTCTCCATTACTGTACAGTAACTTATAATATCACATATTCTGCTGTTTCTGAATGTTTGTTTCATTAGTTTTACATGTTATTCTGAATAATAAATCATTATTTTTGGGGTGTGGAACCAATTGTCTGCATTTCTATGATTTCTTATGGGAAAATGTGCTTTGGTTTTAGAGTGGATTTGGATTACAAGCGCCTTCCCGGAACGAATTATGCTCGTAATCCAAGGCACCACTGTACTTTCAAATTAACTGGTGCCACAAAGGTAAAAAAAAGATTGGAAATACCTTAAAGAGGTTGTCCAGGCAAAATTAACTCATCCCCTATCCACAAGACAGCTGCTGTATGTCCTGCAGGAAGTGGTGTATTATTTCAAGTCTGACACAGTGCTCTCTGCTGCCACCTCTGTCCGTGACAGGAACTGTGCAGACCATTAATATACCGAGATTGCAGAACTCTCCTGCTCTGGGCAGCTTCTGTCACGTACGTGTTCCCTTATTCACAATGTCAGTGATTTTTCAGGTCTGCCTATATTTCGACTATTTTTACTCTATTATTCATGAAAAAAGGTCTGTAATTGCATCTGAAATTCATCCACATCTGCAAAAATGTTGAAGTGGTAAAAAATAAAAATAAATAAATAATAAAATAGTTTGCTTAGATTTGATCCATGGAGTCCGTTAAAAACAAACAAAAAAAACCCCAGATCCAATGGATTTCTATTGGCTAATCATGATCCGCAATTGGAAATTTTTGGGCCCTATTTTTTCTCCTTAAGGATGGTGGATCTGTGAACAAGCAGAATGTGTGAATAGCACAATAGAAATCAATGGGCACTAATTTGATCCGCAATCACAGACAACTTTGCAGGACGCGTGAATAAGACCTTAGGCTGCAGCTACGTACGTGTTTGCACTGTGTCAGACTGGAAGAAATAATTCATTTCCTACAGGGTATGCAGAAGCTGATAAGTACTGAAAAGATGTAGGTTTTGTTTGTTTCGTTTTTAAATAGAAGCTACGTACAAATCTTTCTGAATCCAGTAGATATGGAAAAACCATTTTTCCAGAGTCCCCTTCAAAGTCTACACCCCAGTTCAATTTCATTCAGGAAAACTTCCATAAGCCCGTTTCCCATTTGCTGCCGCCGTTATTCCATGCGGCAGCAGTGAGCATGTGAGTGCGTGAGGGGCCGCGGGAAGCTTCGGGTGGGCTGCCCAGCTGATCGCTAGATCATCCGGGCAGCCCATAGAGGATAGTGGCTGTCTGCTGCCGCCGCTCTCGTTCCGCAGAGTTACGGCAGCAGATCGCTGCTATCCTGGTAATTTGTTTTTCAACATGTTTGAAAGACAAACAACACAATGATCAGTCAACATGATCTTTGCCTTCTATTCCACAGGACGATTATCAGCCATAACGGCTGATAACGGCCAAATACGGCTGATAATTGTTCCGTGGAATAGGGCCTATAGTGTGTAGACCACATCTACTTTGCTGGTACTGTAATAAAATGCTGTAAAATTCCGCACCAGAAGTGCTGCATCCAGTGGGAGAGCTCAGAGTTTTTTACAGAGGCACAGTGTAGTCTATGGACCTTGGGTGATCTTAATATATCTAATTAAAGAGGTTTTTGACCTCTAATAAACAGTTGTCATTGCACTGCAGCTTCTGACACCTGATGCTGGACAACATGTAGTGAATGTGAAATAACAGGAGGAAATGATCTGGTAACTTTATAACCAGTGGTATGTAGTTAAAAATGTAAGACTAGGTTCACACTGTGTTTTTGCTGTCTGTTTAAGGTATTCATAAAATATATGCTGCTGTATGCCAAACTACAGAATCCATTGTGCATTGACTTACATTATAAAAAAAAAGGCTTTGTCGGAACAAGGAGGGCAAGTACAGCACTCTTATTTTTTTTATTTTTTTTGTCAACTAAGAAAATATAATAAATGTAAATACAACAGAAAATAGCAATAAACTACGATACATAAATATAATACAAAACGTATCAGTAGTTTTAAATAGTGAAGAAATAAAGGTGAACAATGAGATGAAATCATCTTTCTTTTCAGTGTTACAGCCGCATGATAAGAGATTCAATCCTCAAGCAAGTAAATCTGCGCTTTCACAATAAAATCTGAGATGATCCATGTGCAATTATGTTCTGTGAAACATCTACTTTACATGTAAGCTTAGTAATATATAATTAAGTATGAGGTCACTGAAAACACAATACTTTCCAGGCAGGGATCTCTCTCTAATACACTTCTAGCTTTTACCTCACAATTACCTGGTGTCATTTTTATTGCAGCCGTGTAATTCTTGCACACTACTGGCAGTAGGTAGTATAATGAAGTTTACACAGTTACTATGGGGAATGTTCTGCTGAAGAAGATAAATGGAAATTGTGCCTAAACTTGTCTTTAACTTTATCCTTCTTTGAACTCCCTAGTCAATAATGTTCTGTTTCAGGGTTTTCTCAGCCTCTTTGTCTGATCTTATACTAATGGATAAAAAATGAACAACATGTGGTCTTATATGGCTGTCTTTATGCATTTGGTTATTGCTTATAGGAATTTCGGGTGCTGCAGGGATATCATAAATGCTATTAAGTTTATTTCACTTGGTATAAAAATAATATTTATTTATGTAGCCTAGTTCTGGACTACTTTTACTATCACAATGATCCAGAAGGTTCATGGCCTACCGAACAAAGTTATTGTCAACTCGTGGTAGAGGAAGCTGCAGCTGCACTGAGCGCTCTGCTGTTCCTGCTGCACGGCATCTCTGAATAGCTTTACTCTACGCTGTTCCCAATGCTCTCTGTCTCTGGCATTGGATATGGCATCTGGCATTACTATTTAGAGACACACAGCACTGGGAGAAAGCAGAACGCACAGTGCACAGTGAGATGATGCTGCAATCTTTACTGAGCTAAAAATTTTGCATATCAACATTTTTTTTAGATTAGACAAAGGGGTATATCTTTAACTTCACTTTTTGCCGTAAAGCTTTTTGTACCTACGAAAAAAAATCAAACCACCAAGCCAATTGATTCTGAATGGCAAAGTCATCTTGAGTTGAAGCTAACTACTGTGCACTGTATGACCCGTGCTGTACCCTGTGCAGTTAAAGAGGCGCTGTCACCACAAAAAATTTCTGACGAGTCAGAGAGACATCAAATCCTACAAAAATAAGGAGGTCACAACCAATCTTTCGACAATATAAATCACTTTATTGATGTAACATATAAAATCACATAATGGAGTAAAATTATGCGCACTAGAGGTACTGTAAAAATCAACACAGAATAATAAAACGAGTTGGTAATATTGGCTGGAATGTTCCTGCACAGAAGTCACTATATACCCAATATTGCACAAGTCCCGGATTAACAAAGTGCCGTAGTAAATAGACAGTTCTAAGTTACATGGAAAAGTTCAATCCCAAAGACTGCAAACAGTACCTGTTGTAAGCTGCGCGCTGCCACCTGAGTCAGAGAGACATGTCAAAAGTTTTGATTGGTCCGGGTCCGTGTGTTCAGACTGACGTGGCCCGGGGCGCTGGATGCAGGTGTTTTGGCATCTGTTGGGCTCTGGTGTTTTGGGGTAGCTTAGTCACAGTGGCCAGAAGTGATAGTACTCACCCCGGGACACACAGGCACCAGACCTTGAAGGAACAGTAGTATTGTGTGACCTGTGTCCAGTGCTTAAACAAGGGTTGAATCTTTACTGTGGATAACTTCAGTGCGAGGACCAGGCCCAAAATGACCCAGTGGACCGCGCAAATTTTGATCTTAGTGCTTTCGTTTTTCCCTCCTCCCCTTCTAAGAGCTCTAGCACTTTCAGTTTTCTATCTACAAGCTATATAAGTGCTTGTTTTTTACAGGAATAGTTGTACTGTGTAGTGGCATCTTTCATTTTACCATAACATGTATGATGGAATCCCAAATATATTATTTATGAAGATATAAATTGGTGAAATCGTAAAAAAGGATGCAATATGGTAACTTTTGGGGGGTTCCTGTGTCTACGTAATGCACTATATGGTAAAAGTGACATGATACCATTATTCTATAGGTCAGTCCAAACACAACCATATGCAGGTTACACAGATTCTCTAATATTATATATATTTTTTTTATTAAATCCTTTTTTTTGGCAATTAGTTAATAATAAAATGGGCCTATTGTGACGCTTATAACGGTTTTAGTTTTTCACCTACAGGGCTGTATGGGGTGTCATTTTTTCTGCCATGATCTCTAGTTTTTATTAATACCATATATGTGAAGATAGAACGTTTTGATAATTTTTTATAAATTTTTTATATATATAATGTAACATAAAATCGTTAATCCGCGCACTTTTTTCCCTCTTTTCGTTTACGATGTTCACCGTTCGCAATGACGCGTGTTATATTTTAATAGATTGGACAATTACGCACGCTACGGTATATTATATGTTTAGTTATTTATTTATTTTTATATGTTTATTTATATAATGGGAAAGGGGGTGATTTAAACTTTTATTGGGGGAGGGGTTTGGGGGTACTGTATTAGTGATTTTAACTTTTTTTATACATTTTAAGTCCCTTTGGGGGACTTGTACATACATTAATTTCATTTTTATCACTGATCACTGCTATGCCATAGGCATAGCATTGATCAGTGTAATCGGCGCTCTGCTGATTGAGCCTGCCTTTGCAGGCTCAGTGACCAGAGCGCCAATCGGACCGCCGATCGGAGGCAGGCGAGAGACCTTCGGCGGTCCGTTTTAACGATTGGGAACCCCCCAGTCACACTGCGGGGGTCTCGATCGGTAAATGACAGGGGACTCCCCCTGTCACTTACACTTAAACGGCATTTAAGGTGTTAATGTCATGCTGCAGCGTGTCATTGACGGTGATGTGCCGGCTGCTGATTGCAGCCGGCCCCCACCTGCTATGAAGCTTCATAGCTCAGGACGTACCGGTACGTCCAGGGTTGTCTGGGCACAGACTTCCAGGATATACCGGTACATCCTAACTCTAGGGGTTAAGTAGAAGTGAAGAAGTTAATAGAAGCTTGTGTAGCTAGAGAAGTGCAGGGGCCGTGTAGGGGCTCTTATTTAATTAGTACAGTACTCTGCCTGGATTGTGTAGTGTAGATACTTAAGTCTTAAAAAAAAAATCCTCGTACTCACTCACTAGGACTCCTCTGACTATCCTGACTGGATAAGAATTAACTAAATCAGGATACCCCTATTCTATATAGGGCTGTGTCACAGAAAGGAAGATAGAGAGTGTTATGGTAGAGGCTCTGCACCCGTGATTGGTCAATACATAGCAAATAGCCAAACTTTTACATACTGCAGCTGTGCACAGGGGGAAAAGTCAGACACCTAGTGGTTGAAGTGGAAATTGCACCTCCCAGCTCTTGGTATGACACCAGTGATACTTTCAACAGTGAGACAACAGAAGCATTTTCACCTAGGTGGTAAATAAATTAGTGAATCACCCGTACTGGGACACTATAAGACCACAAATAATTGTGGGCAAGAGTCTGGAGAAGCAGGCTCATCGGATTTCTCTCCCAGCTCTGTGTCCTGTGACAAGACGGCCTTATAATTTAAGGCTATGGGGCAGAATGTTTAAAACCTGACTAATAAAAACCTTTTACCTATCTCTCTGACTTGTCAAAAGTTTTTTAGGGTGACAGCTAGACTTTAACCAATTAAAAGCCTTATAAGAGTATGAAAACAAATTTTTAGTAGCAGCATGTGATAATCCAGGATATCCAGTAACACTGATCACAACCACATAGTCTTTTAACGTCTGTAAGCAGATGGTAAATTACTGAAATGGACAGATAGGGTCTTCTAATTCTTTCATAAATTATTATTGTGTAGTCATATATACAATAATAGATTGTTATTACAATAATTATGCTCAGAAATTTCCATTTAAGCATAAGCCTTTTGTGCACACACCCAAATAATTCCAAAAGTGGCTTTATAACCAGTGAAAGGATACCTGTACATGACTGCACAGACAGCTTAAACTTGAGCAAAAATGTAATCCTGCTTGGGAATTCAGGTTACATGTGGATATCATGATAAAAACCATGAAGGACCTTTTACACAGTTATGGTTACTGAGACTTCCTAGGAATGCTCATTCAACTGGTAATTGGGCCGCCTAATAGGTCAAGCGATTAGCTGATCAGCGAGCAAGCCTGTTTGTCAGCTGATTTGATCTTTCTTGTGCAGCTGATAACAATGCAGTAGGATAGTGTGAGGGTAGTTGTGTAAGCTGTGTAGTTGTGAAACGGTTTCTATCCTGTCACTTGTTGTGCTGGGACAAGATATAGGCTCAACCTCTGGTCTCTGAGACTTCTGGGTATCCAGTTACACCTCATGGAACGCACAGTTGGAAGTCTGTGGTTGTAGCATCCAGTGGCGTAGCCACCATAGAGGCAGGGAAGGCGGTTGCTATGGGGCCCGTGGAGGGAGGGTTCCCAGGGAAGATAAGAGCCTCCTGTGTCCTTTTGCTTAACCCCTTATGTACTGGTGTGTGTTACTGACCCATTGTTCTCTTACATGCTGCAACACAAAAAAGGGTTAATATAAGCTCAAGACAATTAGCTCTCTGATAACCTCTGACCTCTGAGTTCATGCAGAAGTCAGGGGTTATCAGTGCAGGAGTAGCAGAAGAGAGCTAATTGTCTTCTGTATTAACCCTTTGTGTTGCAGCATGTAAAAGAACACTGGGTCACTTACACACTGCAGTAACTAAAGGGTTAAGCAAAAGGTAGTCTGCTCCTGCACCTATGTGCTCCTAATACGCTGTTATAGTTATATACAGTGGATGGACATAACAAGCAGACATTGGCTTTCTCCTCTGACAGTCACTGTTGTGGCTGCACGCAGCATTCTGCCTCTGGCCACAGGAGAATTTTTTTTTTGCCACATCACCGAGTGTATATATATATATATATATATATATATATATATATATATATATATATGGGAGGGGGGCCCCATACAGTTTTTTGCTATGGGGCCCCATGAATCCTAGCTACGCCCCTGATCTATATAGTTGAAAATACTTCTTTTGGTTCTGGGGACTGCCACTACAGGAGATGGTATGTCCCAACTTTGGCACTGCCACTAAATTATAAGGTGAGATGGTGTGTCGTGTCTTTGGCACTGCTGCTAAAGAAGAAGGGGAGATGGTGTGTCCTGACTTCGGCACTGTATTTACCACTAGGCCCCCGTGGTCCGGTGCCTAGGGAAGCACCTTGCAGGGGCAGCACCAGCGAAGGGGGTGGGGGACAACAACTTATTTTTTTTTTTTTTAGTCTCCCACCTCCCATTCAGACTTGCCAGTAAATCTGGTGACTTATTGAGGGAGGAGGGGGGCTTCGGCGGGAGTATGATCAGGTCTGGTGTTGTGGTGTTTCTCAGGTCTAGTATGGCTGTGACACCTGGAGCTATTACCTACCAATCTACCAATCCTTTGGTGAGAATTCTTTCAGACAATATGCAGACGGCTCTAATCATTGTTTCTACATGGAAGTTTATGTTTTAGGCAGTTAAAAAGCATGAAAAACACAATTCAGACAATGTTTCTACATGTAGAGAAATGCATGCGGACGAAACCACTCTCCCCCACGCTTGTCCCCAAGATGGGGCATCTTTAGGTTTAGAGCCTAGGGCAGCAGCAGCTGTTAATATGGCCCTGACTGTAACTAGAGAAGATGAGATGGTGTCTGCTGACTTAGGGACTGCCACTAGAAAAGATGAAATGGTGTCTGCCAACTTGGGGACTGCAACTAGAAGAGAGGAATAGGTGGTGTCTGTCAACTTAAGGACTGATGAGGTGGATCTGGTGAAGGCGTCAAACACAGACCTTCAAGCACCTCCAGCAGGGCCAGCAATGGCTGATGTGGCTCTTCTTTCTCCTACACTTCTGGTTCATTGGCTGATGAAGGATGTTCCCAAGGCAACACAACCAACAAGGTGATGGCAACAGACCACCATCCTTGTGGCCCCTGCATAGGCATGCACTCCACTTTATCACCGGTTTCAAGGTTGTGCATATGGTCCTGGAGGAAATACCTCTTTATAGAGTGGGGACTAACAAAAAGGAGTGCAAAACACAAAGAAAAGAGAGAAACAAAATACAGTTCAGGGAAGAAAAAGAGTGATCTATGGCTGATACTAGTACCTCTCAGCTGCATAAAAAACATCAGAATTCTGTATGTGAATTGATCAAGCCACACTGCCCCATGTACCACGTGCAGGTATCTGATACACATGGGTCCCTACACTAAGTCCACACTGTGCCAGTCAGCGACCACCACCCCCACAGGCGTGCACAGTCAGGAAGGGGAGGCCCTATTATCTATTATCAGCCATAGGTGTGAGGTGCAGCACTCTTTTTCTTCCCTGAACAGTATAGCTTGATGGCCTCTCTGGGAGAGCTGCACACACAGTATAGCTTGATGGCCTCTCTGGGAGAGCTGCACACACAGTATAGCTTGATGGCCTCTCTGGGAGAGCTGCACACACAGTATAGCTTGATGGCCTCTCTGGGAGAGCTGCACACACAGTATAGCTTGATGGTCTCTCTGGGACATCTAGACTCCAGTCACTTACTTGAGCATCCTGGCCCACTATATCTTACCAGTAGAATGGTTATCAGTTAAATCCGATTCATATAATTCACACTCCAAACCAAACCCAAAAATATACTCAGATGAGACTGATCCACCTAAATACCTCAAACTAACTATGCAGCCCCTAGACTAGACCCCTTACATAATTCAGACAACAGAAAAGACCCCCTCTTATAACCAGGCTACTGACACAGCCAAACAGGTACGAGCATTGTCAGGACACTATGCCTGCCACTGCACACTTGATACTGAATGGTGTGCCCTATGTGGTAGATGCCAGTCTTCCTTTAAACACATATACTTACTTTCATTACATACAATAATAAAAAGTTAGAATGAAAGAAGATATCTGTCGGATCAATCTGTGTGTGTAACAGGGCCCTAAGGGTAGCTAATCTGGGTTGGGAAGGGTCCATTTATCACTTTGCAATATGTTACACATTATTGGGCCATCATTTGGACAAATAATAGAAACATTCAGTAAGTAGCTAGCTTTAAAAAAAAAATCTCATAAATATTTCATGTATTATCTGTAAAGCTGAAAAAACTGTAATTTTATTTAAACTATAAAAGTAAGATTTTCTTGCTGCTTCTTTCTATAAAGACACTGCTCTCTAAATACCAATCCTGCCTAATCGAGCTCTTTGCTCAGATATTTGAATAGCACTCATTAGCATATCATTTGTATTTTATTTACGCTAATCATTCTCAATTTCTTTTCCATAGCGACATCGTTCACGGGTCATTATTCTGTGATAGCATCATGTAATTTTCCTTAGTTAATAAGATGTTCACAATAATACTGTGTTAATTCAGATTAATATCAAATTAAAACTATATTAAGTTCTGAATCTGATTTGGTGGGAACTCTATTGTAGTAAATCTGATTTACAATTCAGAGGGAAACAATGAATTGGCTATTATACAACAGTCCAGTATTCGATATTCTTTTTTAACAGATTCTGCTCTATTTAGGAGCATTTAGTCTAGGTTGACTGCATTCAAATCAACAATTGTGGGTAAACCTCTAAAGAAGTTACAGTACACAATAAAACAGTGGCTTGGCTGCATTATTTTAATTACGGCATCTAACTGGTTTATGCAAGTAATGTGCCGTTTCTGGGCATCTAAATAGATACTGTATATGTCCTGTTCTCTCAATGCTCTATTAAAAAGTAAATGTCATGTCAATTTAAAGAGTCAATGTCATTAGAAATAACCTTTGGCACGTCATTGGGCATGCAGCAAAAAGGAATATCCAACAGCACCCGTATTGCAAAGCATTGTGAATTTATTCACATACCAGGGTACAACACCACAACGTTTCAACCTGAATACGTCTTTGTCAAGCATAGGGACTAGGTACACATTGAGGGTGTATATATATGTGTAACCAGTAGAGTTGAACGAACCGGGTTCGGGTTCGAGTCGATCCGAACCCGAACGTTCGGTATTTGATTAGTGGTGGCTGCTGAACGTGGATAAAGCTCTAAGGTTGTCTGGAAAACATGGATACAGCCAATGACTATATCCATGATTTCCACATAGCCTTAGGGCTTTATCCAACTTCAGCAGCCACCACTAATCAAGTGCGGGTTCGGATCAACTCGAGCATGCTCGAGGTTTGCTCATTTCTAGTAAGCAGTCATCTATAACCAATGCGGTGAGGGAATGGGAGGGAAGAAGGCAAAATGACACAGTAGCTTACAAAAGATGGCTACAAAGGATGCAACAGTATAAAAAAAAAAGAAGAAAAAAAAGGGTAGGGGAATATGCAATGTCATATCATGCACAAATAACACAATGTTAATCCATTCCAGCTTGTACATAAAGAGGGAGGCTAGTATGGCTAAATATAGCCTAAACCATGGGTCTCCAAACTACGGTCCTCCAGCTGTTGCAAAACCACAATTCCCATCATGCCTGGACAGCTAAAGCTTTGGATGGCATGATGGGAAATGTAGTATTGCAACAGCTGGAGGGCCACTGTTTGGAGACCCGGGGCCTAAACCTACCAGAGTAGAAACTCTATGGAAGTGCCATGTTTTGCAGACGACCAGCAGAAGGGGAGGAAGAATTCTTGTTCAGCTAACAGCTTCCAGACGTTGAGGAGGACTGTCTCGGGCTGCAGCACAGGAGATCGTAACGTCATTAGCAAAATGATGCGGCCCCATAGAAAAGAGTTGGGGAGGAGCGGCCAACTGTTGTTTGGGCACCTGGCCAAACATCAACATTGCGCCATCATAGGGATGTTGGTGGCGGGCTGTAGATGTTGGAGTGTAGCGTATCCTGATTTAAAGGGTAAAGTGGAGATCTAGAATGGCATCAGTAAAGCAAAGAAATGAAATAAGAGGCTGAAATGAGGGAGATAAAAACAATTAAGGCGCAGCCACTATGAGTAAATGACCTAACATCTTAGGTCTAACACCCAGAGTTGGTGTTGTGGGGCAGTGGTGAGAGAATGACCTAACATCGTAGGTCTCCACCAAACAGGTGTAGTGGGAATGGAGGAGGATCACCAGAGGGTAAATCATATCGGGTGTCATAACCTGACATTTCAGTGGGACATATAAAGTAATCATGTGGGTGATAGTGATCAATGATGGTAACCACAGTTAAAATCTAAGACTAAGACCAAAAAGCACATTCTACCCCCCAATTGCTGACAACTGTATTGAGGTTTTTATATAACTAGCTTCCACAGAAATTGAAACATTGAAAAGATCAGTCATTTCTAGACATATTTCTCACAATCTGTCTTGAAGTGAAAGATCGATGCTCTTGAACCTTACACACAATGACTCCATAACAATTAAACCTGCAGACAAGGGTAAGGGTCCATTTACACAGAAAGATTATCTGCCAAAGATCTGAAGCCACAGCCAGGAATGGATTTGAAAAGAGGCTTTCCTTTATGACCTGATCTCTGTTTATAGTCTGTTTCTGGCTTTGGCTTCAAATCTTTTGCAGATAATCTGTCAGATAATCTTTCTGTGTAAATGGACCCTAATGAGCACCTCCGAATACACTGAGGAAATCAGACTCAAGCTCTCAGATACTGAGGTCTATGAAAAATTGTCCTCTAACCCTACGCTGAACTATAGCACATTACTGAAGAATCTTATTACACAAGCTAGGAACAAAGACCTTATTGACAAGAAACTGACTGACTAACTTATAGCATAACATCCCATTGTACCTGTACTATACACAGTACCAAAAATCCACAAAAACCTAATGAATCCCCCGAGTAGACCCATAGTCCTAGGTGGAAACTCCCTGTTCAGAAGCTCAGCAATTTTTTGGGACCACCTTCTGCAACAAAATTCAACATCAGCTAAGGCCTACTTTAGAGACACAACAGATTTTTTTACCAAGATCTCAGACCTTACAGTTAATTCTGACACAATTTTAGCTTTATTCAATGTGTCCTCTCTCTACACCTCCATAGAAAACACATTAGGACTTGAGGCTATACCCACATGTCTTAATAGTTCCACAATGTCTAGCGAATGCAGCAAATTCATGATTGATCTACTTACTCTTATCCTAGAGCATAGCTACTTTGAGTTTGGTGGTGAATACTTTAAACATCGGAAAGGGACCGCGATGGGATCAAACATGACGCCAACTTATGAAAACATCTATATGGCCATGTTCAAGGAGTCCAATATCTATACATCTACACACATGATGAAGGTATGGAGCTGGCTGGCATATTGATGATGTGTAAAAAAAATTCCTATAAAGGGGATATCCGCCTAAGGTATTGATTAAACACAGGGCACGAATTGCTGAGACTCCCAGAGAGAGTACCTTCCCCACACATACAAGGACAAACAGCAAACGTACTCCCTTTGCCACCGCCTACGGGACTATTAGTACTAGGATAGGGGACATCCTTAAAAGGCATTGGGGGATCTTACACCCGAGTTGCCCCACGATCTTGGAATTTCAGCACCCCACCCCCCACCTATCCGTATATAGTCCAATATCTATACATCTACACACATGATGAAGGTATGGAAATGAGTGGCATATTGATGATGTGTAAAAAATTTCTACTGTTTGGGAAGTGGCACTTGAAAAAAATCTGATAAAGGGTGACAGTTTATCGTACCCACACACAGGTAAAAAGTTAACAATTAAACACTGTTATACCTGTATTCATGTCGTGTATCTCATAATATGCCCCTGCAGACTTGAGCACTTGGGGGAAACCTCCATGGCAGCTAAAGTACTGTACATAACAGAATGCTTGACCTTCCCATTCCAAAACATTTTAATGAAGCTATGGTAAAGGATCATAAACCATGTCGTCGTCCCCCCTTCCACTGAAGAGAGGCGGTGATCAACAGAAGTTGCTGAAAGGCAAGGCAGCAAAATGGATCTTTACATTGGACACTTTATATGCGAGAGAACTAGACATAGACATAAAATGGAGGCTATGATACCTGTTTAATTGTGTCTGGCTACTATAAGCTCCTCTGCTTTCAACTTTGTGCATCTATTCAGCACAGTAAGTTATGTCTAGATATTACATATTTACAGTAAATGCCTTTTTTATTGTACACTTCCAGGTACGGTTAGAGGCAGATTGCTGGCAGGAGCTAACTATAGGTTTTCTAAGTGTTAATCTGCTAGAGGGCTCAATTTTTTGTTTTTATTTTGCTGAATTCCTCTAGAAATATGATTTTTAGGTCTAGATGCTTTTCTTCAAAGACATAGTACAAGGTATGTGTTTAAGATAATGGAAATGTGTCACTGATCCTGGGATTTGTTAATCTAGGAAGTTAGGAAAACATTTTTTTCCTTTTCAAATGAGGAAAATTGACTCCTGCTACCTGGGCTTGTATTGCCTTCCTCTGGCTCAATATTAAATTAAACTAGAGGGCCTTGTGTGTGTGTTTTTTTGTTTTTTACCATACTATGTTATTATGTTGCTATGTCTGTGTAGACAGAGGGAATAAGACATAAGTTTATTTTCCATGTAAAGGATTATAAATATATTTTTTTTAAAAACACCCTATAGACCTCCCACTAAAAATAAGGTGTTAAAAAATTTTTTTGTTGCATACCATATTGACATTATTAATGGAATTTACCCTTTTTCATGGGAAACTTCATGATATTTGTTCGTTAGTTTTTATAACAAGGTATCAGTTTCTAGCCAGGCTTACTTGGATGATAACATAATCCTCTAAACCATATGATACTGATCCTAATGATCTGAATCCATCCATTCTCTGTTTGGTCTTACAGGATGAGATAGAGCATGCATTGTAAAGATTTATAGAGAGTAATATGAACTCTACAAGTAAGTGTCTACTTGAAAGAGAATTACTGCATATTTTTAGGCAATGCTACATTTCCTCTCTATTAATACTGTAAGTATAAATGACTTTACCTCGGTGTAACATATTATAAAGAAGGCATTATTATACGTATCAGTTTCGGGCAACATATTCGCTAATCAACTATTTTTACTCTTTTTGATTTATTGGAATTTTCTCATTGTCAAACTGAAAGAGGTGATGATTTTTAACTAGCAAATTTAATTGTGATATTCATCAGTGTGAAATATAGCAAGCATGATTCATGTTGGCAGGAGGTGTGAAGAGGGAATACCATAACATCTCTCATCATTGATGTACTAACATCTTTCAGCCATAGTCCCCTGACCTCTAAATCTAGTGACATGTAACAACTCCTGCAATGCCAGCTCTATACAGCAACAAAAACGTCAATTTGGAAAAGAGCAAATTAGAGTGAAATAATAATAATAATAATAATAATAATAATTATTATTATTATTATTATTATTATTATTATTATTATTATTATTATTATTATCTTTTATGTATATAGCTCTATACACATTCCACTTTATTTGCACTTCAATTAAAGGAAACCAATCCCCAGAAAATCATGCCTTCAGCTATAAATACAGTGCAATATAGCCAGTTCCCAACCATATAAGTAATTACTATCAGTTTAACTGCTACACCCAAAAAACACACTTTGTAGATTTTCCTCACCGTATGTAAATACTACCTATGTAGGCCTCCTCAGTGGGTAATAATTCAGTAGTGGATTATAATAGGGGCATTCCGGGCGGTAGCCCAGGGCCCTGAGCTCCTGGGGGGCCCATGACCACCCAAAAAGACATACTTTCAGTGGTGTACTGTCTCCTGGCTACACTTTCGCCATGATTTGCAAAAAATCACAGTTTTTTTAATGGCAATTTTGCACAAATCAGGACATCATGACATTATCTATACTGTACTAGTGCTGCCATAGTTACAGTGGGGAGGGGGGGCCCAGGCTTGGTGAACAGCCCGGGGCCTATGGTAAAGTTAATCGACCCCTGTAATAATTATAATATAAATAGTAAATTAATAGTTTAAAAATTTGAGAAACGTTTAGAGTTGAAAACACTACACATGATACTTAAAGGAGAAGTTTGTAAAATACTTTATTTAAGTATTGTATAGCCCCCCCCAAAGTTATACAAATAACCAATATACACTTATTACGGGAAATGCTTATAAAGTGCTTTTTTCCCTGCACTTACTACTGCATCAAGGCTTCACTTCTTGGATAAAATGGTGATGTCACGACCCGACTCCCAGAGCTGTGGGGGCTGTGGCTGCTGGAGAGGATGATGGCAAAGGGATGCTCAGTATTTATGTATATTGATGACTTGTACAACTTTTGGGGGGCAATACAATACTCCAATAAAAATTTTCACTTTTTCTTTAAGGCCGTATTACATGGCACGATAATTAGGGAAAAGCTAGCACCAACCTGTCAGCACTTGCTTTCCTCTTGTTTCCCACTCACTGCCTGTTCTATTATGCAGACAATGAGCGGGAGCAGCGGGAGGGACCGGTGGGAGCAGGAGGGGCCACCCGAACATTCCTTAGATCGTTCAGACGGTCTATTAAAGTAAGCGCTGGTCTCGCCTGTTGAGCAGAACAATGTGCAAAACACAGTCACTGTACAAATCGGGATCACTGTGCATGTTGGCAGATCATGGCCTTTTAACACGTCCTTTTACATAAAGCGATCATCTGCCTGAACGGCCAGTAATCTGCCAAGTAAGGTCAATAATTTGATTGCAATGACATTTACACTGATAAAATATTTCCTAACTTACCTTTATGGCCCTTATCCATCTAATAATTATTGAATGCTACATGTATAGCTTAAAAAAAAGTAAGATGCATATTGATTTGTCACATGCATGTTTGGGGAAACAATGAGACAATGGGGTAGACAGGTTGCATTAAAAATTATTTTTAAGCTTTTTATTTCAGTCTGTGCTTTGTCTTGGATGCCACATGTTAGTAATAATGTTGTACCAGGCCTAGCTGATGATTCGGCAGCTAAACTACAGATCTTTGTATAAAAAATAGCATTCAAGGAAAGGATTTATTTTGTGGGTGAAGGGCGACAAGCTGAGTCTTTCTCCCTGGTGAATGAAAGCCTAGTTTATTCTCCAGCCATGGTTTATCTAGGATGCACAGAGTGCCCAAGCAGAGCTTAAAGATCCCCCTAACTAACGCAGGGGATAGCACTGCAAAGTTTCATATTATGTCTTATTAGGTGCTAACAATAAGGTAACTAATAAAAGCAATATGGCAGTTTTCCATCTTTAAGACTTATTGGCCAGAGAAAAAGAAACTGCTCTGATATGCTTGATAGACATGGAGAACACTGGCCATGGAAATGGAAGATTAAGGCTATGTTCCTACTACTGTAAATAAAACTCATCATGATCATGAGCATTTTTTGCAGACATCATTACCGATAGACAGCCACCAATTGGCGATGAAATGATGGCCCTCCAGAAAAACAGCTGTAATTTTTACATAGTGGGAACATAGTCTGAGAAGCACAATTGTATTTGTGTTTTTTCCTAAATCCTCCTTTTGAAGGCTGGCAACAGGCAAAGGGCCTCCAAGTGTAATGTTAGGATCTAATACTTCTCTATAGTATTACTGACAAAATCTGCTGAGTTACATCGAAAGTTAACGTTGGGAAGCATGGTGGCTCAGTGGTTAGCTCTGAGTACCTGGATGAAACCCACTCAAAAATGGGGAAAACATACAAACTCCTTGTAGATGTTGCCCTTGGTAGAATCTGAACCCAGAACCTCAGCACTGCAGGCCATGTATGTTCTCTCCATGTTTGCGTTGGTTACCTCGTGTACTTCCAAATAAAATATGGAAAAAGTTGGATTGTGAGCCCTAATGAAGACAGGGACCAAAATTGACAAATCTATTTGAAATGCTGGGGAATCAGTTGGCACTATATAAATAGAGGAATTATTAAAGCTACATTCATTAGCAATAGAGTCGATAGGGAAAATAACGTCTTGTTTGTGATTTTTTTTATGGCTACAAAAGCATGCATGCTATATGGAGTTCTTACACAGAAGGAGTCCACTCCCGAAATGTCAAATCTGAATCGCTATTAGGTTACAAGAAATTAAACCAGACTCCCATTAATAGGAACTGTTATCAAACAAGAAGAGGGACGATTGGCTCAAAAGTAGAGATGAGCGAACCTCGAGCATGCTCGAGTCGATCCGAACCCGAACTTTTGGCATTTGATTAGCGGTGGCTGCTGAAGTTGGATAAAGCCCTAAGGCTATGTGGAAAACATGGATATAGTCATTGGCTGTATCCATGTTTTCCAGACAACCTTAGAGCTTTATCCAACTTCAGCAGCCCCAGCTAGTCAAATGCCGAACGTTCGGGTTCGGATGGACTCAAACCCGAACCCGGTTCGCTCATCTCTACTCAAAAGTCATCAAAGAAAGAAAACACCAAACCTTTTAGTAGCAAAACAAGGCACAACAGAGGGTGAGGGCAGCTTGTTTTATAATAATAGGCAGAGCTGAGTGGTCGGGCTTATGCTTTTTGAATTAAATAAAAGATGCTATGAAAACACACAATAAGAGGGGGCAAAGGAAGGTCAGAGAGCAAGAAATATGTAGAGAATCCACCAAGGAATAATACAGAATAGAGAGAAGACCTTACAGATGATCTGTAACCAGCAGATAAGGTTTCATCATGAATGTTAAAGGGGTTATCTGGCACTTATAAATTATTGATATTATGCTGTAGACATATGGAAAATAACAGAGAGCCTATGGTTACCGCTTCACTGAGACGAGACCTCACTGACTGAAACGGGAAAGCATTATGGCCAGTGATAGGCTTCTGCAAGTTGCCACTCCCAAGACAAGTTCATCTTAGAAAATGCAGCAGCTGCAACCAGCGGGGTACATGGGAGTCACCATAGAAGAACGCCGGGGGAGCATGGAGAGGTAAGCATAGGCTCTTTGTCGTTTTCCATACGTCTGCAGCACAATATCGTCTATCGTTTTGAAGCCAGATAACCCCTTTAAAGCAGATTTCCAGGTATGGTTTTGAAGTACAAGAAATATATTGGTTACTACTATTCTAGTAAAAACTTATGCTAAATTCTATACCATAAATGATAACTGTGAGAAATTCTCAACAACTGTTTTAGTTGGAATGACTCGCACATTGTCCAGACAGAGCCCCCGCTCGTGAAGCCATTAAGCTGCAGGAAGAAGCTTTTGATGTGCCACGTGTGCTGACAATCATAAGACTGTCACACTCTGCCACTCCCTGGCAGACACTCATTTATATCGGAATAGGAACACATGCAGTTGCTGTGGAAAATGTTGCATGATTGTAAATACTTAAAACTGCTGTATTTTGAAAAAGCAGGTGGTAAATAATGAGCATGAAGATGGTTGTAATCTATTACATCTGTTATTCTTTATAGTTTGTGCACTGTCGGACAATTATCCATTGACTTTAACCCTTAGGCGACCCTGGACGTACCCTTACGTCCAGGGCCGCCTCCCCGCGTTCAGAGCGGGGCCGCGCTCTGAACCGCCGCGATCCCGGGTGCCTCATGAAGCCCGGGATCGCGGCTATTAGCGGGCACGGTCCGATCGCCGCTCCCGCTAATCAGGTAATCGGAGGCAGCTGTCAAAGATGACAGCTGCCTCCGATTACCGGCTGCATATGATCGGTGGTGGTATAGTGGGGAGATCGCTCCTCCGGGACGAGATCTCCGATACTGAAGCCGGCCGGGGACCGCTCCAAGATGGCGCAGTCCCCGGCTCGGCACTCGTTTGTTTCCGGCTGCAGCAGCCGAAAGCAAACGAGTGCCGATCTCATGGATCTCTGCAGCATATCTATGCTGCAGAGATCTCAATGAGAGATCACAGTGTATATACTAGAAGTCCCTTAGGGGGGCTTCTAGTATATGTGTAAAAAAAAAAAAAAAAAAAGTGTTGTTAATAGTAAAAAGCCCCCTCCCCTAATAAAAGTCTGAATCACCCCCCTTTTCCCAGGTTTTAAATAAAAGTAAACAAATAAATAAATAAACAAACATGTTTGCTATCGCCGCGTGCGTAATCGCCCGAACTATTAATTAATCACATTCCTGATCTCGCACGGTAAACGGTGTGAGCGCAAAAAAATCCCAAAGTGCAAAATTGCGCATTTTTGGTCGCATCAAATCCAGAAAAATTGTAATAAAAAGCGATCAAAAAGTCGTATATGCGCAATCAAGGTACCGATAGAAAGAACACATCATGGCACAAAATATGACAGCTCAAACAGCCCCATAGACCAAAGGATTAAAGCGCTATAAGCCTGGGAATGGAGCGATTTTAAGTGACGTATATTTGTTAACAATGGTTTGAATTTTTTACAGGCCATCCGATACAAGAAAAGTTATACATGTTATATATCGTTTTAATCGTAACAACTTGAGGAACATATATAACAAGTCAGTTTTACCCCAAGGCGAATGGCGTAAAAACACATACCCCCCAAATAAAAGAAATGCGTTTTTTAATTTCAATTTCACCACACCTTGAATTTTTTTCTGGTTTTGCAGTGTACTTTATGCAAAAATTCTGCCTGTTATTGCAAATTACAATTAGTGACGCAAAAAATAAGGGTTCATGTGGGTTTCTAGGTGGAAAAATGCAAGTGCTATGGCCTTTTAAACACAAGGAGGAAAAAACGAAAATGCTAAAATTTAAATTGGCCGGGTCCTCTAAGGGTTAATGGAGCACATTATTACATTGGAAATATTGCCGTAGTTTACCTAAAAATTACAGCCATATTTTCCTTTTGTTTTACGATGTGTGAACATAGCTTATAACTGTTCAAATAATTACATGCTGGTCACTTACAGGGCAGTCTAGATACCAATAAACTCACAAAAGCTATGTTCACACAACGCTTTTTCAGCTCAGTTTAAAATGACGTCATTTTGAGTTTAAAATAACAGACTTTATTTAGAAGCTTTGCCTTCCCTTAGTGCAAGACGCTGCAGAGGTCCAGATCGGTAAGTGACAGGAGATGCTTCTGTCACTTACACTTAAATGCCGCAGTCACAGCGCGATTGCGGTGTTTAAGGAGTTAATGGCGGGCGGCCACGTGATCTGAGCAGCCCGCCATTGAGGGTGAGGGCCTGGCTGCAGAAAGCAGATGGTCCTCACACACTATGGAGCAAGCTCAGCTCCTGAGCCCGCTCCATAGCCCAATACCCCAGCAGGGCATACATTTATGCCCATTTGCACCAAGGCCCAGGAATCGGGGGGCGTAAATGTATGCCCCATGTTGTTAAGAGGTTAAACAAGCACCGACCTAGCAGATCAGAGCTCATTTACTATAGTGATTGGACTGTGTAATACTTAACCCCTAGACGACCCCGGGCGTACCCGTACCTCCTGGGCCACCTAGGGGTGTTCAGAGCAGGGCCGCAAGCCGGCCCAGCTCTGAACCGCCGTGGTCCCGGGTGCCGTTTGTAGCCCAGGACCGTGGCTATTAACGGGCATGGTCTGATCGTTGTGCCCACTAATTAAGTCTTCACATGCAGCTGTCAAAGTTGACAGCTGCATCTGAAGACTTCATTGCAGTCCTTCCCTGGTGTCTAGGGGGGGATGGCCCCCCCTCGACGCAATCGCGGAGGGGCGATCCCCGTGTCCGGTACCCGCCAGGATCTGCGCCGTAATGGCGCTGATCCCGGCTCGGCACTCTGTTGTTTTCGGCTGCAGTGCCGATCTCATTGATCTATGCAGTATAACTATACTGCATAGATCTCAATGAGAGATCAGTGTGCTTATATCAGAAGTCACCCAGGGGGGCTTCTAGTATAAGTGTAAAAAAAAAGGGGTTTTATTAATAAAAAAAAAAACCTCCCCTAATAAAAGTTTAACCCATAGCTGCACCAGGACGTTATTGAACGTCCTCGTGCCGCTATGGGAGTTCAGAGGGGGGTCGCGCGGCGACCACCCTCTGAACTGCCGCGATCCCGGGTGCCGCGAGTAGCCCGGGCTCGCGGCTATTAGCGGGCACGGTCCGATCGCCGTGCCCGCTAATTAAGTACTTAGAAGCAGCTGTCAAAGTTGACAGCTGCTTCTAAATACTTGCTAATCTCCATACCTGGTGGTCTAGTGGGGGGATCGCCCCCCTGCGGCGCGATTGCGGGGGGGCGATCCCTGCATCCATACCGGGCCGGGGTCTGCTCCGTAATGGCGCTGATCCCGGCTCGGCATTCTATTACTTTTGGCTGCAGCAGCCAAAAGTAATAGAACACCGATCTCATGGATTCATGCAGTATAACTATACTGCATGGATCTCTATGAGAGATCAGAGTGCATATACTAGAAGTCCCCCAGGGGGGCTTCTAGTATATGTCTAAAGTAAAAGAAAAAAGTATTTTTAATAACACAAAACCCCCTCCCCTAATAAAAGTCTGAATCACCCCCCTTTCCCCATTTTATAAATAAAAATAAATAAATAAATTAATAAACAAACATGTTTGCTATCGCCGCGTGCGTAATCGCCCGAACTATTAATTAATCACATTCCTGATCTCACACGGTAAACGGCGTCAGCGCAAAAAAATCCCAAAGTGCAAAATTGCGCATTTTTGGTCGCATCAAATCCAGAATAATTGTAATAAAAAGCGATCAAAAAGTCATATATGCGCAATCAAGGTACCGATAGAAAGATCACATCATGGCGCAAAAAATGACACCTCACACAGACCCATAGACCAAAGGATAAAAGCGTTATAAGCCTGGGAATGGAGCGATTTTAAGGAACGTATATTGGTTAACAACGGTTTGAATTTTATACAGGCCATCAGATACAATATAAGTTATACATGTTACATATCGTTTTAATCGTAACGACTTGAGGAACATGCATAACAAGTCAGTTTTACCCCAGGGCGAATGGCGTAAAAACACATTTCCCCCAAATAAAAGAAATGCGTTTTTTTTTTTTCAATTTCACCACACATATAATTTTTTTCTGGTTTCCCGGCACATTTTAGGCAAAAATTACATCTGCCTTAGCAAAGTACAATTAGTTGCGCAAAAAATAAGGGCTCATTTGGGTCTCTAGGTGGAAAAATGCAGGCGCTATGGCCTTATATACACGAGGAGGGAAAAACGAAAACGCAAAAATGAAAACTGGCTGTGTCCCCTAAGGGTTAAATCACCCCCCTTTTCCCTAGTTATAAATAAAAATAAATAAATAAACATGTTTGGTATCGTCGTGTGCGTAATTCCCCAAAATTTATTTATCACATTCCTGATCTCGCATGTAAACAGCATAAGCGCCAAAAAATCCCGATGGACCGATGGAACCGATAGAAAGAACAAATCATGGTGCAAAAAATGACACCTCACACAGCCCTATAGATCAAAGGATAAAAGCGCTATAAGCATGGGAATGGAGCGATTTTAAGGAACATATATTTGTTAACAATGGTTTGAATTTTTTACAAGCCATCAAATAAAATAAAAGTTATACGTGTTACATATCGTTTTAATCGAAACGACTAGAGGAACATATATAACAAGTGATTACAGCGAATGGCGTAAAAACAAAAAACCTCCAAATAAAAAAATGCTTTTTTTTTTTTCAATTTCACCACGCATGTAATTTTTTCCTGCTTTTGCAGTGTACTTTATGAACAAATTCAGCCTGTCATTGCAAAGTACAATTAGTGGTGCAAAATATAAGGGCTCATGTGGGTATCTAGGTGAAAAAATGCAAGTGCTATGGCCTTTTAAGCACAAGGAGGAAAAAGCGAAAACAAAATTGGCCCGGTCCTCTAAGGGTTAAAGTGGTTATCCAGCTCATGACTAACTACACAGGCAATGTATAGTAGTGGATAGAATGGACTATTATATTGATATGCATTTAATCTCCAAATAAATGTTGACTATTCTTGCAGATAACGCTTCTGGTTTGTACTTTTTATACATAAGCCATGATAAATAGTTCTATGATCTAATCCTCTTAGCCTTTTTCTTTAAACACAAGTATCATAAAAGTAGTATCCTCTTACATAACAGTGCCAGTCACATGGAATTATGGCTCTGAACAGCTGCAGTCATTGCATTATATTTTATGTCATGGCACTTTTTGCCTCTCCAAGCAACGTCACATAGCAAACACTGTAAAACAATTAATTATCCTGATGGGTCAAGAAATTGATGGATCAGTAAATCATTCTGACTCAGTTTTGCTAGGTCCAAGTCAATATATTGTTTCCACGAATAAAGTACACATTCTTAGAATTACAAATCAGGTGTATCACCTGACATGATCACGGGTGGTATCTAGAAATCCCAATAACGTAAATGGTGTTCCATTCCAGGTGGACAGAAGTCAATAAAATAATCACTAGTATATACAGTTACATAAACTCATTTTTTTGCACTTTACAGTCACAATGTCTATTGTCACCCTCTGGTTTCCAGCTGCATAAACAGTTCTATCTACTCAGTATGAATACTGTACATTAACATATTGTTTTCAGGGTGGTTACATGCAGCCCTGATGAACTTAGTAATGTTCACATTTTGGGATTAGTGGAGCTTAGACTATATTCAAGTCAGCAACTGGGGGTCTGTCCCAGCTTAAACTTTCTTGCTTTTTCAAAGAAAATAATACCTTGGCAGAACCCAAAAGACAACATTTTAGGTAGATGGAGTTTATTGGCTGAGGGTGTTGCCCATTGTTCACATGATCCAACCCTACTTTAAGGGAAGAGAGCAGAAGGCAGGAGGAGACCAGGAGCGTGGAGAGGTAATGTATAGCAGTTTAGGACAAGATCTGCACAGACATCGCTAACGATGTCCGTGCAGCTCTTGCTAAACAATAAATGGCCATCGGCCTGTCTAATAGGACCCTTACACTGTCAGAAGTTTGCCCACATCAGTTAATGAAAATGGGTCAAGGTAAGCTCAAAAAGTGTTGGAGTCACTGTAAAAAAAAAAAAAAAATTTTGACATGTCATACTGAAATATCAAAAGTTTTAGTCATTGGGGTCTGGGTGTTTAGCCCAGTACCAATTGCTAGATAAAACTGGAAGGAATGCACAGCTGAGCGCTTTTCTTTGCAACTCGTTGCATTCTCTCTCTTCACCCCTTTTCCATGGTATATGTCAGTTGTATCCCCTGCTGGCCTCATTTATCAAGGTTTACAACAAATCATGCGTAGGTCCCAACGGATTCACTAAGAGCCTCTTAGTGAATACGGTCGGATAATTGGGGGGGATAAGCTTAATTTAAGATGGGCATATAAGTACATCGGTCTTAATAAATGTCCCCCATAGCTTTAGCTTTCTTAGTTTTTAGAGGTATGCTTTAGTTGACTATTGGCCTTGAAATCACTGCAGCCATCCACCTTGAGTGGAAACCAAATATTAATCCAAGGATACAAGTCTCTATCCTGGATGTAGTAGACAATATCTTGCACTACCTTTGCAGCTAAGAAATGCAGGGAGATGGTAGCAGTATTCTCTTATTTGGGTGGTAAGACCACTACTTATCCTCTTCAAAGAATATGAAGCATGTAATGCATTTTGACGCCAACCTGTTCAAGCAGTTGCCTATGTTGCAGTTGCCTATGTTGGGTCAAAGTAGAAGTTGCAGGAAGTTTAGTTTCTAGCCCTTTGCCTCCTTTCTCATTTTCTTAGTTTTCTATTTTGTAGTCATCTCTAGCCAAAACCAAGAGAGGGTATTAAACAAAAGAAAGTGCAAATCTGTCCATTAGAGTTTTTCTTTGTGGTTCCACCTTTGATTTTTGGTAAAAATAAGGAAAACAGCTTTGTACAACATGGCCAAGATTATCTCAAAATGCAAGTCTAGGGGAAGAGAAGTGATCAGCCATGTGCCTCTCTCTTTGCTCACTCTAGCAATTGGCCAGGGTCTAAACACTTGGGCCCCACATATCAAAACTTTTGACATATCTCTAGGACATCCAGAAATGAAGTTGTCCAACAGCATCCAAAAGTGAAGATAAGATGATTTATTCAAGTATCATACATAGTGGCAACGTTTCAACCAATCTGGGTCTTTCATAAGCTTTCTCGAGGCTACTCCCGACACTTTGTGACTGGTGCTGCTGGATCGTCTGTTTAATGGTATGTCCCTAGGACATGTCAACAATTTACTAAAGCAAAGGGTACACTTTAATCTTTGGACACGCATAATTCATTGGACTGACAAATAATAAAGTAAAAAAAATGCATGTATTATTTCACTAGAGGGACTTCCGTAAATATGAAAATGATAAGTTAGAGCTAATAGGGGTTATCCCACAATTAAATGTTGTAGCAAAACCCCTTGGAAGCCCCACAGAGAAGGAATGGAGTTTATAGGAAGCTCACAGTGCCCTCTATTCATTCCAAGGGACATTTCCCCTCTGTTCCTGTGATTGGTGAGGGCCACTGTGATCAGACCAACCAGATAAGCTAGTTACCCCATATCCTATGGATAACTTTTAATTTTTCGATAACCACTTTAAAGGGAGCTATACAATTTCAATAACTGTCATTTATCTATCCTGTCCTGCCCATCAACATGTATGCTCGGTGCAGCCTGTGTTCTCTATAGAGAGAGGTAAGCTGCAGTCAGACAACTCTGAAGTGGGAAGGGGGTAAATCTCTGAGAGCAAAAGGGGTCAAGCAGTGAAAATCCTTCTCGCCCTGCCCCTATCTCCACAAATATCATCTGTTGGTGGAGTCTCAAGAGATCCTTATAACCTTATACTGATGGCCAAACCTGTCACCAGCAGCAGTATAAAGTCTCTGGGGTTAAAGGGGTTGTCCAGCGAAAATCTTTTTCTTTCAAATCAACTGGTGTCAGAAAGTTATATAGACTTGTAATTTACTTCTATTAAAAAATGTCAAGTCTTCCCGTACTTATTAGCTGCTGTATGTCATGCAGGAAATGTTGTTTTATTTTCAGTCTGACACA
This sequence comes from Dendropsophus ebraccatus, assembly GCF_027789765.1. NCBI lineage: Eukaryota > Metazoa > Chordata > Amphibia > Anura > Hylidae > Dendropsophus > Dendropsophus ebraccatus. The sequence continues at coordinate 99,682,388 of NC_091459.1, forward strand.
GTGCTCTCTGCTGCCATCTCTGGTGGAGACAGGAACTGTCCAGCGCAGGAGAGCTTTTCTGATTGGATTCCAAATTACAAATCGATTTAACTTTCTCACACCAGTTGATTTGAAAGAAAAAGATTTTCACTGGACGACCCCTTTAATTTTCATCCTTTTTTGTGATTCATTTTTTCTTGTGATACAGTTTTAGCCACAAGGAAGTGTAAACTGGATCTTAACGTCTTTCTGCTTTGCTGCTAGATTCTTGTTTAGAATAAACCGTACACATCCGAATGACAAAGAATTATCTTTAATCAAGCTTCAAATAATTAACTAAAAAACACAGGTCCCAGGGCTTCTCCATTACAACACAATAAATCTCTGCTTACCTACATGTCCTCCACCTCCTCGACCTTTCTCCTTAGCATAATCTGATCAATAGAGCGTTATTTATGGCTGCTAACAGCACTCCGGTGGATGTGTCTATTGCTTACGCTACAGCAGGAGAATACATAAAGCACAGACTGAACAATTCACATACGCAGTGGCTATTTCAAACATATAGACTGAATCCAAGAATGCAAATTGAAGTTTTTAATGCTATAGATGGTATAGTCAATTAAAGGAAGCAATGAATGCCATTCAACAGTAAATCGAATAAGTAAGGTAATACATGAATGAACGTGCAAGTATCTTAAGGCCCCGTTCCCACTGAGGAAAGGTAGCGGAATTCCACGACGGAATTGTCCGCCGCCGAATGACGTTAGCCTCCCGCTCATAATGGGAGTCTATGGGAAGCGCGCGCTCCTGATCTGTACGCGCTGAAGAATGAACATGTTCATTTTTCAGCGCAGACAGGGCAGGAGCGCGCGCCTCCCATAGACTCCCATTATGAGCGGGAGGCTAACGGCATTCCGCGGCGGACAATTCCGTCGCGGAATTCCGCTACCTTTCCTCAGTGGGAACGGGGCCTAAAGCGAATGTACAAGCAGAGATGCCGATGCCGTGGTTCTTTTTTTGAAACGCCGCCCGGTTCCTGCACACGGCACTGGTCTATGTCCAAGCACTGGCCCCGCATGAAGCACTGGATGCAGGTGTGCTGGCCCCAAGTGTGATGAAACCCCCTCCCATCTGAGACGCAGCGCCATTGACTCTAATGGAGCCACGTCACAGAGGGGAGGGATTGTCGCACTCGGGATCGGCGGGCCACCTCCAGTGCTTCATGCCGGGCCAGTGCTCGGAAATAAACCAGTGCCGTGGGCAGATACCGGGCGGCGGTTCCAAAAAAGAACCGTAGCATCCCTGATGCAGGTGAGTATTTATTTATTTTAATTTTTTTTTAGTTTTTACTGTAAGGAAATACTGATGATTTCCTGAAGCCTCCTGAAACACCTCCTGATCAGTATTTTCTGTGGAATTATACTCAAAATGCTGCAGCAGGTGTTAGCTGAGAGTCGCTAGGGAAATATGGAACATCATGTTTTTTTCAGGGCATTTTGGCACTTTTGTGCTTCTATGCAGTTTTGCAGTCTGCTCTGCTTTTGACGTTTTTTACAAGAAACAGTGGCGTTCTTCCCCGCCATAGACTTCTACAGGGGTGAAATAACTCCATGTCCATGTTTTTTATGGCGTCTCCCCTTCCCTCAGTTCTTTAATAGAATTCCTAGTGTCACATGATGAAAGAAAAAATGCAGACTGAAATAAATGCAGGAGATAAAACACCAGAAAAAAAAACCCTAAAAACTCAAAAACTCTAAAAAAAAAACTGCTGGTACTTTTTGAGCTTTTTTTAATTTTATTTTCAGCTCAGAAAATGCTATGTAACACTTGTGTCTGATAGAAGCATGCCTGATGCAATAAATCCACAGCATGGCAGATTTTGCTGAGGAAACCCAGTGAAGATGCAGCAAAATCCATGGCTGCAGATTTTAAGAACAGGTATAGGTTGTTGTTTCTATATTATGTTTTGGATTGTGCTATTTTGGGAAGCCGGCATATCCCAATATAATGGTGTTGTGGCTGTATATCACAGGTACCATGTGTCAGGGTCCGGGCCACACGCTCAGCTCCTGGCTCTGCCGGAGCGCACGGCCAGACTTCTGGAAACGCCGACAGTGTCCATAGTAACTGCTCGGGCCGATTGCTGGGGGCGCGCCGACAGCATACCTAGCAGCCAGCCTGCTTTTAAGAGTGCTGCTACGCGTTTCCTTTGATGTAGCTGCGGCTGGGGTTTCACCGCCCCCGGACGATCGGCATAAGGTGTTAGATTGTAACTGACAGCTGACACACCGGTCAGCTGTCAGCACCTGGAGTCTCAGCCCCAATCAATTCTGTGGCTGGGACTCCAGGTGCCATAAGTATCTTCCCCTCCCCTCTGCTTCAGTCCTTGCCTGCGATAGTGCTTAGTTTACTAGTGTATCTTGACCTAGCTTCTATCCTGCATTGTGTTCTGGTTATCTAACTTCTGGCTTCTGACTTTTGACTACCCCCTTGGAGACGTTTTTGTACTGCACCACTCAGCTGTTAATAACTTGGACTTCTGACTTCGCTCCTATTGCGTTGTGTTTGCCTTGTTTTGTTCTGTGTCTCACCTAGTTGAAAACAGGGTTTGCCGTCCAGTTGTCCATGGTCGTTTAGGGCTTCTGAGGCAAGTAGGCAGGAACACCATGATATTTTACATTTATCACAGAAGCATTGTTCTAAGCATTTTATTCATAATTAATGATTATAAATCAAGCATTTATACTTATATCAGTACAGGATAGAATTCAACATTCATTACTGACAGCGTAATTTAAAACTAGGTCACAATTCACACAGTTTCAGGTGAATGTTACAGCTGATCACACTTCACATTTCAGCACTTCCTCATCAAACTCATTATGTAATCATCTAATAGGAGTATACTGCTTTAGAACTTTCCATTACTAATTCTAAGCAGTAAAAGGCATAAGTGTTGAGATCAGCTCACAGCTTACGTATATTCTACAGGAATCTTCCCAGTGTTCCCAGTGTTAGTAGAAAAAAAAATGGCTTCAGCCCACACATGGCCGACCAGTGGTCCAATTATTGGCAAGTCAGCGTCAAACAAACGCAAGGTCCAATGTGTGTGTTATAAAATGATTCATCTGTAATTAAGCTATGATAACATTAACATAGGTATGACTAAGGACTCTTAGGATTATCTGCAGTTAGTGATTATATTTTATTGTGGATTA